>NW_022631124.1:1061182-1275761 GCF_010015895.1 Lontra canadensis
GTCTCTGAGCTTCTTTCCAACTGTAATTCTTCAGGTGGTGGAAGCCTGAGGACCCCCACAGAATAAAGATATCTGGAAGGAGGTCTGAGTAAAAAATCTGTGGCTATTCTTCTTCTGCTCCCCCTTCATGATCATGATGGTCCTTGAGCTAGGGGGGGCCTCAGGATGGAGGTTGAGGCGCCCAACTGTTGTCTGGCCTCAGATGCCCTAGAGTGTCCTAAAAGCTTCTGGATGGCTTTTTCTGTCTCTGGGACACGATTCCCTTTGAAAATGTTTTCTAATTCTTTTACAACATTTCTTTCTCCTCCCCAGAGCTCTATGGAATTAAAATGCAAGCCAGTTAAATGCCATTTAAGACCATGGAGACAACAAAGCTTTGAGGGTACGTGTTTTCCGTGAATCACCACTTTGAGGCCTCTTTGACCTTGTAGGGAGAGACATGCCTTTTTGATGTGGGTTCACGTTGCTGTGTGATCCACATTTCTCCCCCTATTTTAAAGGGTGCCATGAAATTGGTTTATTGTTCTCTGCTGAGCTCTGTGCTATGTCAGAAGAGAGATCTAAGTGGACGTGTTGGTCTTTGAAATGCACATGGTGGGTGTTTTCATAATGTGACTGGGTACGATTGTCACACTACCAAATTAAAGCATTTTTTTTAAGAGCCCAGCTCTGTGAAGAGTGTGCTCAGATTCCTATGGTCTGGAAGAGGGTCAAGTCCTGCTTCCATGAAGTGCAGAACTTCTATCAACAAGCTTGGTTATTGGTGCCAGGTAGTGATGGTTTAAGTCCAAACATTTATCCATGTGTTCAAGATCTTCCTGAGTAATTTCCTATTTCTTTCTCATCTTTGATTCCCCACCCCACCCTGTGCTGTCCAAAGAACTAAATGACTCTCACCCACTGTTCCCTGGAGATGTCTTGGCATTCACCAATACATCCCTCCATTCACTCATTCCTTTATCCAAGACACATTTATCCAGGACCTACCATTGCTGTGAACAAGACTGTCACAATGCCAGATTTCAATGCACTTATATTTCTAACACTTTTTTTTAATGCAGTGTCCAAACTATCTCTGAGCCTGAGTGTTCTCCTTGCTTATGAGACCAATTCAAATTTCATCTCTTTGTGAGGTTCTTCTGGTTCCTTCACTCTAAATATATGGCTACACATTTCCACCAACTCTCACCCTCAATCATCCATTTCTCTGGTAATTTACAACTACACCTTCTGTCTTGTCAAACCTCTGCCTATCAGCTAACAATCTCATCTTGTATATCATAGAGAAAACAGAAGCAAGGAGAGAATAATCTACTTTTTCACTACCAAATCTGTCAAAGAACCAGCATTTGGATAATGCTGCCTACTTCCATTGAAGGCTGGTGATCCATTTCTCACTCATGTGTTTAAGGGGTCTACTGTGGTAGTTACTCCTCCTCTCTCCCAAAAAGTGAAGTTTGCTAAGTGGTTACTCTGAGCACTCAGCTATGCTACATGCAATAACTTCCAGCAGAAAATAAAACAACCCTCTCTGCCTCCACCATATCCTCCTCAATTACAGTCCCATTTCTCTGCTCGCCTCTGGAACAATAATGCCCGGCAATGTGAATCTCTACTCATGTGTCCTCACCCCTCCCACCTCCTAGTAACACACTGGGGTCAGGCTGCAAAGCTCTGCCTCCCTGATGCCTTCTTGTCCAATCCATAGGATTGGCTCCCAGTCCTCACCTCCCTTGACCCCTTGCAGTATTTGACACAGTTTGTCGATGGCTCCTCCTTGTCATTTTTCTCCCTTGGCTTCTTGGACACCACGCTCACCTGCCTTTCCTCCCCTTTCTTTGGCTGTTTTTCCTAAGGATCTTGGCTGGCTTCTCTGCTCCGCCATGATTTTTCTGCGTTGCGGTGTCCTAACCCAGTTCTCTGCACTGTCCTGGTCTTGTCTAGTCCTGTGACTCAGAATACCACTTATATTATACTGACGCTTAAGTTTATATCTCTGGTCCCAAGTCTGCCTTCTGCCATGCCCATCACACCATATAGAATCATATATTTAATACCTCTCTCAACATATTCACTTGAATGTTTAATAGACCGCTCAAACTTCGTGTATCCCAAACGGAGCTGGCGATGGACCTATTCCACACATAGTGTTCTCAGTTTTCCCTTTCACGGTAAATGGTACCATCATCCACTGGATTTTCAAACCCCAAACCCAAGACTTATCCTCAATTCTTCTCTTTTTCTTTCTTTTTTAAATGTTTCTTTTTAAAAGATTTTATTTATTCATTTGAGAAAAGGAGCAAGTGAGAGAGCATGAGCAGGGGGAGGAGGAGAGGGAGAGGGAGAAGCAGACTCCCCGCTGAGCGGGGAGCCCAATGCAGGGCTTGATCCCAGGACCCCAGGAACATGACCTGAGCCGAAGACAGATGCTTAACTGACTGAGCCACCCAGGCGCCCCATTCTGCTCTTTTACTAATTGTCTCCAGGCAGTCAGTGGTGTCAAATCCTGTCTGCCTCGCTTTCCAAAGAGAGTTAGCATAATTGACCACGCTGCTCTGAGCCCCTGTCTTTGCTTCCCAGGATTTCTACAACCTTTCTCCCTGTTCTTGTGGCTCCCCGTGACCTTCTGTCAGTTCCCCAGAGTGGTGTCTGAACAGTCTAAATCAGGGAATGTGATGAAGCCCCTCAAAACCCGCAATGGCTTCTCAGTTTAGCCAGGACCTAATCACATTCTCATCCTCTCTTCTCATCACACATGCTTCTTTGTAGTTCCTCAAAGCAACCAGGCTTGATCTGGTCTTAGGGCGTTTACATGTCTAGTTCCCTCTGCGTAGAGCTTTCTTCCTACAGATATGCACTCACTCTCTTTATTGAGGTCCTGTCTCCTGGGTCACCGCCTATGGGGCTTCCCTAACTACCCTGTCCAAAACAGTATCCTCTCCAAACAAACTCCCAGTGCAATCAGTCTCCTTACCCTGTTTCAGTTTTCTTCATTGCACAGATGCCTATCATTAGATGATACATTTGCTTGTTTATTGCCTGTCTGGTGCCCTGCAAAGTACATTCCACGAAGTCAGGGATTTTGTCTTATTTTTCCCTGTATTCCTGGTACCTAGAACGGGGGTCCGGAACATAGTAGGCCTTCAGTAAATTTGTTGCAGAATCTGTGGATGCTCCAGGCTTAAGTGATCTCTCTTTTTCCCAAAGAGCCGCTGTGTTTTCAATCTATACTCATCTGACAGTAATTGCTCCCTTATATTATTGCGCACCCTTCTGTCTCTGGGCAGAGAGCTCAGGGATGGGTCCACACCTCCTGCTCTTTGCATGCTCTTACCTAGCACTATGTTCTGTACCCAGGAAGTGTTAAATGTCTACCTGTTGATGTGGTAGCGACTTAGGTTTTCCTTTTGATGTCAGCATTTCAGAAAGAAGTTTCAGCAAACTTAAACCAAAGTCAGGTCTCAAGGAACACAAATCATGCCCCAATGGGTAAACTGAGGACTATTCTCACTACCCTAGTTTTCTCTCTCTCCCAAGAGATAAGGTGGAGAGAGTTATGAAACCAAATTCCAGCATGCTGGACCTCTCCTCCACTTTGGGCACACAGACTAGTCATTCTCAAAGTGTGATCCACAGATCCCTTTCAGTGGGTCTAAGTGATCAAACCCATTTTCATAATACTACTAAGTTCTGTTTGCCTTTGCACTGTGTTGACATTTATATTTATGTTGCAAAAGCAATGATGGGTCAAAACTGCTGATGGACGAGTCATAGCAGTGGCGCCCAAGTGCACTAGAGGTCACTGTGAAAAACATTTGTATGATGAATTTACAAGCGCAAGGAGCAGCTTTTCCTTCATAGGACGCCATTTTTATTCGATAGAACGACTAACCAATGAGTTGTTAAAAATTGGGTGTCCAGCAGACATTGTCCAACAACAAATAAAGGGAGCCCATCATTTCATGAAAAACAAGGGCCAGTATTTGTTGCCAATAATAACATGCAAGCTCTTCAGTGAAAGTTAGAAATTTGGAAAACTTGGTTAGCTTTCCAGTACTTTCAGGCTTTTTGATGATCAGTGGTGGTATGAAAAAAATGGGACTTTGGGTCTTGTAAAATGAAATGAATCAACGTTTTGAAGATCCGTCTGCAGAACTCAGGAGCCAGTATTTTTCCAAAGGAGCAGCACATGATGCTACCAAACAAGGCCAGGTGGAAAGACCTATTCAAGATGGAAGACAGACCCATGATTTTAATCACAGAATGTGTACAGTTCATTGCTATAGATTCATATTCCACACTGTAACTAACATTTGAAAAAGTATC
This sequence comes from Lontra canadensis, assembly GCF_010015895.1. Taxonomy (NCBI): domain Eukaryota; kingdom Metazoa; phylum Chordata; class Mammalia; order Carnivora; family Mustelidae; genus Lontra; species Lontra canadensis. Next base: position 1,065,509 of record NW_022631124.1, read on the forward strand.
ACCTGTTGAGTTTTGGTGTAGTACCAAAGAAGAATATCCACAGGTACTTTAAGAGACTGTTAAAATGCTCCTCTTCTTCCCAACAGCACGATTTTGTAAGCCTGGGTTATATCAATCTACTTCAAACCAAAGCAATCTACTGAACCAATTTGAATGCAGGAGCAGAGATGGGAACATAGTTATTAAAAGAGATTTGCCAAAATATAAAACTGTGCTATTCTTCTTAACTTTCCTATTTTAAGAAATGTTATTTTTCAAAAAAAAAAAATTTGATGGGAACTTGTGGTAGTTTCTTCTTTCTAAAAATGAAAAGTATATATTTTGAATGGTTCCCAGTTGTAATTTCTAATATGGCAGACATTGACAGATGCACTCTATGTAAATGCAGACTCTTTGGAGTCCTTAATAATTTTTGGAAGAGGAAGGGGTGTCTGAGGCCAGGGGTTTGAACACTGTTATGATGGATGCTCTGAGAGTGGGATCAGGAATTGAATGGGCCATACCTCCCTCTCCCCTGGGGATGGTGAGTCATGGAAGACATGCTAATCTGAACGGGAATCACTATGGATGAGAAACAAGGCCCTGGAACAGTTATACATTTTCTGAGTTTTCCAAGAAAGACTTGTGTTCTGAGTTGAAATATGGTTGTTAAACCAGAGGGACCCCTTCTCCCTTTGAGTTCTTCAGCCTACTGACAATATAAATGCCCATCTATAGATCCTAACTGTAGGAGGCAAAGAGTGTTTCTCCCAATAGCCCGTGTTCTTTTCTTCTCTCCCCTCTGGTTATTAAGTGCACTTGTTTCTTTGAGTTTTACATACACTGTATTTTACTCAAAATTTCACTTCTTGGAAGCTTCTGGAGTACTTTGTGCTCCTGTAGTTTTCTTTCCCCTTTGAGGACAGGCTTCCGCAGGGTGGGCTCCGTGCCTGTCCAACTGGATCCAGGCAGTGGCACCCTCAGCAGCCAGCTGGGTACCAGCAGATCTTCAGAATATGTCTGCCAACTGAACGAATAAACTTAGAGTTGTAATGCTCTTTAGGATGAAGATAAAAATGTTAGGTGGGCTTGTTGCTTAGTACCGTGTTCTGCGTGTCATTTCCACCCACGCAGGGGCAGCTGCTTTGGGAAACACTGAGCCTGGATCTTTCATAGGCCACGACAGAGCTAGGAGTTGTTGATCAAGCCCTGGTCTGGGAGTTAGGAGACTGGGGGCTTGTCCAGGCTCTGCCTCTAACCAGCCGAGCATCTCCAGGTGCTTCGATGTCTTCCATCAGGTAAAGACAGAAAATGTTCTCAGGATGCAGAAACAATCACACGGACAGGGATTTTTGATCTCTCAATTGTGTGAAGCTCTAAAAGCACCTCGGTTATAAATTTGTCCTCCAAAGGGCTTTTACTTCAGAGCTAAGAGTGGTAAGGAATTTAAAGTATCCTGCGTTCTCTAAGCAATAAGTAAGACTCGTTAAGAAGCAAAACAAGATTCGGCAAGGAACTGAGAAACTAACGCGTCCCGCCTTGCCTTCGACCAATTAGACTTATGCCTTCAGTCGATCAACAGCTTTTTACTGATCCTCACATGCGCGAGAGGGGCTAGGATGGCTCTAAGACCTGGTCTGCTCCCAGGGTGATCAGATTCTGCAATGTGCTCACCCTTTCTGGGCCTCAGTCTCCTCGTTTCTAGAATGCAAAGCTAGAAAAAGATGTTCTTCCAGAAGCTTTTCAGGTCAAAACATCTGTGATTTTAGTCAGCCACGGAACCATTTCCTGCTTCTCTTAAAAATATCTATTAAAATCTTGGGGAATGGTATTTAAAATAGTTTGAGATTTAACCCTAGTTAAGCCCTGCAAAACTTCATTCTTCCTCAGAAGGTGAATAGTGAGATATTTTGATAGCGGGGGAAGAAGAGCAAATGTCTCACAAGTGTGAAGGCCTGCGTCTGTGCGTGATTCTCTCTCACTCAGTATTAAGCCATCTCGAGGTAGGCACACATCAAATCCCCTCTGCTCATCTCAGAAACTCATCCCTTTCTTTACATACGGACTGATTAATTTTTCATGCTTGTAATTCCCTGGCTCAGCTTCATGCGATGACTTGACTGCTAAAGGCCTATTATAAATCCAATTATTTTTTACATGTCCTACTCTTTTATGAGCAGCTTGGATGCATGGATGGGGTTGCTCATTAGTTCTGATGGCAAAGCCAAGGAGGGCTTCCTGTGTTCTTTCGGGCCCTTTCTTCCCTCTTCCTCCTCTTCCTTTGCCATATTCTACCCTTCTTCCCGTGGTGGATAAAATCCGAGATCAAAATGTTTTTGAAATAGCATAGCAAAGGGCTTGTGGTTTGACAGATCCCAGGGAAGAATCAAGTTTCAAAGGCTGAGTTCATCACCACCTTAAAAAGGAAAGAAGTTTAATACAGGAAAATTGGTTCCCAGGCGTCAAGTCCGTTAGTCAAAGTAGCTGAACTTTCAAGGTCTCAGGAGGGAGGAGAGCTTCATAGACCTGAACTACATCACTCTGTATTTTGAAAGCAGGTTGCAGACCCCTGAGGTTGATGCATGTCCACGGAAAATTTCTCTGCTTGGAAAAGAGAAAAAAAAAAGTTCTCTTTTGAACACATGTGTGACCCTCTTGAGGCCCCAATCCTTTAGCTCAACAGCAACATTTTTTTCCTGTGTTTATTTTATATTCTACCCCCCCTTTTTTTTTTTACCCTTTCATTTAGATTGTAAAATCTGTTATTGAAGGACATGGACTGCGTGTTAATGGTCTTTGCGTCTCCTGTTCTTAGCCCAGTACACGGTACACGGAAAGATCTTACTGAACTCTGAATGGATGTGTTGGCTCTGTTTTCCAATATAGTGGCTCTTGTCATGCTGAAAGGGAATGCTCATGTTTACAGTGTGGAATTTAGGCGTATTAAACTCCCCCTGATAATTTCCAGGCACTAACTAAAGAGCAAATGCTACTTACTTGCACAGACCTCTGGAGTCTACAGAATTTAGTTCCCCTGACACTTGAGTCATATAGCTGTGTTAGAGCAAAAACAAAATGGGGTGCCTGGGTGGCTCAGTGGGTTAAGCATCTGCCTTAGGCTCACGTCATGATCTCAGGGTCCTGGGATGGAGCCCAGCATTGGTCTCTCGGCTCACTGGGAAGCCTGCTTCTTCCTCTGACCCTTGCCTGGTATTCCCTCTCTCACTTTCTCTCTCTGATAAATAAATAAATAAAATCTTTTTAAACAAAATGAAAGAACAACAACAAAATAATTGGAGTGGCCCAATGTTAGAAACACTGCCTCTCATGGAAGTCTTTCCTCTTCATTGACCAAAGATTTATTGAGCAGCTATTGTGTGGCTGGAACACTGCCGGGTTCCAAGGATGTAAAGTTAAGTAAGGCAAGACTCTTCCCCACCAAACTGAGGGTGATAAATTGGGTTTGAAGAATTGAGGGGTGGGAAAGAATGTCCAGTTCAATTTGAGTTTCAGATAAACTAGGAATAATTTTCTAGGATATTTGTAGCATAGAATATCTCATGCAATAAGGGGGACATACCTACATTAAACAATTCTTCCTAGTTTACCTAAAATTCAGATTGAACGAGGCATCTTGTAGTTTATTCCTGGGCCTCCTGCAGGATCCACTGAAATGACTGTATCAACAGGGTGTTGTCTGAGTTCAGGGGAGGGAATCTAATTCTGCCTGAATCAGTCCAGGAAAATTTCTCGGGGGTATTCAAATAGTAGGTATGACCTCATTTGATCTCTCTTAATAGTTACTATTCTCTCATTTTTCAGAAGAGGAAATTGAGAGTCAGAGGGTAAGTAATGTGCTCACTTAGCTAGTAAGCTGTGCTGGAGCTCAGGGAGTCTGAGTTCTTATCACTTAATCACACTTCACCCACTATGCTGTACTTCTAGTGATGCTCCTAATGACCCACCGTAATAGTCTATTTATGTTATTTGCTATGCAAAACCTTTTCATATCATGAGCTTATCTCTTTCGTGTGACACACAGAGGGGCTTTAGAAAATCAATAATAAATCCCCTTGGCCTCAATCAATGAGATTTATTTTATTTTATTTGTATTATTTCTTTTTTTCTTCTTCTTTTTTTTTAATCAATGAGATTCCTATAGCCATTCAACACATATTTTTTGAGCACTGGATGCCTCACGGCAACGTTGTGAAGTTTGTTGGATATAATTTTTTCCTCTGTATAAATTGGCACAGAGAGATTAGGTAAATCAGCTTTAATAACAAAATTGTTATCTGAACCAGGTCTGTCACTCCTAGCCCAAGTCCCACGCCTATGACAGACACCAGCCTACAATGGGTCCCTAGGGACAGATGGGAACAAATCCAAACTATGATGTGGAGATCTTAAAATTCATTTCAGGTATAGAACTGCTTTGCTTTTTTTAAATAAAGGTTTTATTTATTTACTTGTGAGAGAGATTGAGAGAGAGCAAGTGAGGACAAGAGTGGCCTGAGGGGAGGGAGAAAGAATCAGAAGCAGACTCCTGGCTGAGCATGGAGCCAGACTCAGGGCTCGATCCCACGACCACCAGACGGTGACCTGAGCTGAAACCAAGAGTTGGATGCTTAACTGACTGAGTCACCCAGGCGCCCCAGAACTGCCTTGCTTTTCGGTCTTTAAAAACAATAATGAACTTCCCTTTGGGAGAAAGCCTGCTATGGCAAGGGGACATAACCCTGGAGTAGCCATTGGAGTTCCCTGTGAGGACTGTGGAAACACAGATCGCCGGGCCCCACCTCCTGAGTTCTGATCCAGCAGGTATGGGGTGGGGCTGTGAATTTGCCCTTGGAACTGCTTCCCAGATGTGCAGAGGCTGCTGGCCCATGGACCACACCGAGAGTGAGAACCACTGGTATTGGGAGGTGAATCTGGAAAGCTGTGAGATCAGACAGCACTCGGTCTCAGTCCCAGTGCTTAGCTACGTGAACTTGGCGAGGTATGTACCTCGACTGAGTCTCTGTTACCTCATCTATAAAATAAGGCTTTTGGAACACCTGTCACATCACTGGGCGTTCTCCAACTCCAGAAGAATTCACCCTGCACCTACTGCCATGTCCTGTGTCGTGTTTCAGGCGGGGACAGCTGCCTCACAGGGAGGTTGCGCAGGCCTCCAGGAGAGGATAGCCCATCCCTTGAGCAGCAACCTTCAACCCCGGGCATCACGTATTTTCCACAGGGTGCAAGCCTCCCCCAACCCCAGCCCTAGAGTTTGGCCTCTCACTTGATTGTTTGCAGAGATAGATATATTTTTCATCCCATTAGTATGCTGCTTTCACTCAGCAGGCGAGCTACAGAATGCTATGCATTGAGATTCCTCTTCCTACTCTGAGTCAACATTATCTGCATTTCACAAAATAAGAACTGAAGCCCATGGGGGTTCAGAGAAGTTAAAAAGAATGTGTCTAATTGTCATATGGCCTGGTTAAGATGAGCACTGGATGCTTGGATTTAAGGACTCGAAAAATCATTCAAAACAGCGCTCGAGGGCTGCCTGCATGGCCTTCGGCTTGGGGTACGATCCCAGGGTCCTAGGACCCAGCCCCACATAGAGCTCCCTGTAGCTGTGAGAAAGCACCTCCCAGACCTCCCACTGCAGGAGGGACTGACCGAGGACCCAGCTGTAACCCTCCCACTTCTAGGTCACTGTTGCCCAGATGCCATGCTGCCCAGGACCATTCCTGCCCATGACTGAGTGTGGCAGGAGAAAGCAGCCAGTTCCCTTCTGGGGAGGCACAGTGCTTTGCCGATGGCCTGTTTTGGCTCAGGAATTCCTTGACAGCCCTGGTCAGACCTTCTTCAGAGTACATTGCCACCTAGGGTCCTTCATCCTGTGCTTTCCCTCCTTGACCCAGGGTCTGTGGTGTCCAGCCACTGAAACGGCCCCATTGACCCCACCTCCTGGAATTTGCATGCTTGTTAGGGCCTTTCTACACCATGCCCTAGATAATGTGTGTGATTGTGCGTAAATACTGTGTTTGAATAAAATATGGCAGAAGGGGTTGCTACCTGGCTTCTGAGATTCGGTTATAATGAGACTGCATTTGGGGTTTGCTCTCTGTCTCTGTGTCTTTACTGTCAACATTCTTGTATGGGTCTTATAGTGCATGGTGTCTGCATTTCAGTACATGTGTTCAGGAGAAGAACTAGAGTGTAGGTATAGTGTGTGCTTAGACAGCTTTAGTCAATACTGCAAACCAAACCCTTTCCCACAGCACCATACCAGTTTACCTTCCCACCATTGTTGTGAGCACTCCCGTTGCACGAGACCCTTGCCAACTCTTGCAGTGGTTAGTATGTGAGCAATCCTGATTTGAGTTATAGTTTTAGTATGTGTTTTTCTCCTACTATCAAAAAAGTCACATCTTTGTCTGTGTTTTGGTCTTCTAGATATACTCTTTAATGAGTTGCCTACTCTAATCTTTTGTCCACTTTTCTTTTGGATTGTCTGACTTTTTCTTTGTGATTTGACAATTTCTATTTGATTCTCGGTGTGTTCTGGATATGAGTCCTTCTTCAGTGATCAGTATTGCAAATACCTTCTCCCAGGCTGTGACTGAAATATATATTCTATTAATATTATCTTTTGATAAACTGAGATTTCTTTTTTAAATTTTATTTTGGTCATTCTAAGAGATATATAGCAATACTCTATACATACATACATACATACATACATTGAAGAGTATGTATGTATGTATGTATGCATTCTCTACACCCAGCATGGGGCTCGAACTCAAGACCCAATGATCAAGAGTGGCATGCTTCACTGACTGAGCCACCCAGGTGGTGGAGAAACAGAGATTTCTAATTTTGATGTAATCAGTTAACCAATATTTTTCTTTATGTTTCTGTGTAAGAAATTTTGCCTACCCCAGGTCATGAAGATATTTTAAATTATCTTCTAGAAGCTTCAATGTTTTAGCTTTTGCATTTAGACATACAACCTAACTGAATTTGATTTTTGTGTGTGATGTGAGTAAAGAATCCAATTTAATTATTTTCCATTCAGATGTGTAATTAATCTTGCATTATATAAAAAATATCATGGTTTCTGCAGTGCTCTGGGGAAACAGCTTTATCATAAGTCAAGTATGAATATATATTTGTGGATCCTTTATACGCCCATCCTTGCACGAATGCCATGCTGCTTAGTTATAGAAAGCATACTAAGTCTCGCTATGAGGCAATGTAAGTCCTCCAGTCTCACTCAGCTTTTCCAATAGTGTGTTGGTTCCTGGCCCTTTGAATTACATGTATATTTTAGAATCAATTCATTACATTTCTAAAAAAACAAACCCCTGAGATTTTTAGTGGGATTTCATGGACTCTATTAATCAGCTTGGGATGAAATGAAATCTCCTGTCTCTGAATGTGATATAGATGTCCATCAATTTAGTTATTCTTTAATTTCCATCAGTGATATTTCATGATTTTCTGCGTGTTGAAGGAAAATCCTCATGGATCTTTTCTTTTCCAAAAGATTTTATTTATTTATTTTAAAGAGAGAAAGAGAGGGAGAGGAGGAGAGGGGCAGAGGAAAAGTGAGAGAGAATTTCAAGCAAACTCCATGCTGAGCATAGAGCTCAACTCAGGGCTCGATCCCACACCCTGAGGTTATGACCTGAGCTAAATCCAAGAGTTGGACACTTAACCAGCTGAGCCCCAGTCCTTGTGGATCTTTCACATTTTTGCATGTCTTACAAGCAGAAGCACTTTGGTCTGGACTATCTTTAAAGGGTGTTTATAGAGTAAATAACCTTCAAAGATTTGGATAATGTCATCCAAGAGGATAGGGTAAGTTTAAGACTATTCAGTAAGATAAAGGTAATATTTCTCTCTGGGGCAAAGGTTGGGAATGCTTCCTATCCAATATAAGAGATTCAAGTTCCCTAAACTCAGAGTTTCTGTCCTATAGTGCAAGCTGTCCTATAGTGCAAGGCATCACCTGGAACTTCATGTTGCCCCTGGGAATCGTGGCTTGGGAACCTGGCTAGAGGCTGATGCCCTGGCTGCTGTTGCATTGCGATGACTATCACACTGTCCTTTGTCTCTGATCCAGGAGTCTTCTGCCAACAACCATGCACTTGTAGAAGACTACCTTGGCTTGCAAATTGGGTACTTGCAAGGGTACAACTCAGACCCCTTGACACTGTGTAGACGTTCTGTACATCTCTTATTAGATTTACTCCTAGGTACATGAGGTTCTCGATGGTATTGTAACTTTTATAACTTTAAAATTTTCATTCTCTTATTGACTGATGCTGATTAGGATCACAGTGTTTTCTCCTTTATTCTACTAATGTGGTGAGCTATGGTGATTTGTATTCGGGTGCTAAAGCAACCTGACTTTCCATGAAAAATCTGATTTGGTTGTGATCTTTTTTATATGATGTTGTGCTATATATTTTTAATACTTCATTTGAGGTCTTTTCGATAGTTTGTTCATGGTATTTTGTGATTTTTCCCCCAGTCTTTATCCTTCTATGACTCATTGAGGACATGTTCCTTCTGAGTTAACTTTGAGTTGTCTAGCATCGTTTTTAATCTGTGTCTAATCTAATGTTAAGCCCATCTGTGGATTCAGATAACTTTTTACTACTAGAACTTTGTATATTATTTTATTATTTCTGGATTTTTGCTGAAGTTCACTTCTTTCTATTTCATTTCTTAAAAACCTGAAATTTCTTGTAGTTATTTTAATGTCCAAGCCTGAAAAATTGCAATACCTAGATCTCTTCAGAGTCTCTTTTGGTGTCTCTTTTTTCCTCTTAGTTTTTAGTAAGTATCCATCTTTTGGGGTCCCTGCTTATTTTTATATACATGCCAGATACTTCTCTATATGTAATCATAGTTAAATTGGGGCTCAATGCGATGGTATCATCTTCAAGAGAGAATGTACTTTTGCTTCACAGAGGGTGAGTTCCCTTAATACAATCAAAGATTGAGCCGATTCAAAGCCGGGCCTCATTCTTTGTGAGGGTAACCTATCTCTGGCCCCCCTGGCTCTAAGATGTAGCTCTTTTGATGTCCATAATGGGGTGATCCAATATTTACTCAAGCCTCTTGATTTCTCCAGACTCTGGACATCAGTTGTTCCAACCACCAGCTAGCTTTCACCTGCTTGGTTCCAGCCCCAGCTAGCTTTACAACTGCTGTTCGGGAAGCTGAACGTGTGGCCCTCAGTCTGCTTTTAGCTGGCATATGTCTCAAGAAGAAAAAGATCAAATGTCATGCTCATTTTCCTGAGCTTCCGGTGTCTCTGGGAACTTTACTGATGTTTATTATATTTTTTTCCATTTTCCTAGTTATTCACGTGAAGGGCTTGGTCTAAAATAAGATTTCCCACCAATATCAGGAGTAAGTATCACACATTATCTCTTGAATAAAAGCATGAATAACGGGGTGCCTGGGTGGCTTAGTGGGTTAAGCCTCTGTCTTTGGCTCAGGTCATGATCTCAGGGTCCTGGGATCGAGCCCTGCATCGGGCTCTCTGCTCAGCGGGGAGCCGGCTTCCCCCTCTCTCTGCTTGCCTCTCTGTCAAATAAATAAATCAAATCTTAAAAAAAACATAAATAAAAGGTGACTTTTCTTTAAGTACTCATGTTACTTTTTAGTAGCATAAGATTGATAGTCTTTTTAAAAAAATATTTTATTTATTTGACAGAGAGAGAGAGAGAGGGCGAGAGAGAGCAAGGGGAGCTGTAGGCAGAGGGAGAGGGAGAAGCAGGCTCCATGCTGAGCAAGGAGCCTGAAGTGGGGCTCGATCCCAGGACCTTGAGATCATGACCTGAACTGAAGGCAGATGCTTAACCAACTGAGCCACCCAGGAGCCCCAAGACTGACAGTCTTAAGAAAAGATAGATTTGAGTCTTATAACTTCAATTTTTCACCATGGGTAATGCATATTCTAAACAGTGAGAAAAAATCCTGTCCATTAGTAGAACATTATCAAAGAATGGAGACCATTTGTGGCTCTCAAGCGTGATAATTAGTGATTTTTAAACTATTAAATGTACAGGAACTAGCTGATATTAAGTACTCTACTCATTATTTACTCTTTGCTTTTGTAGACCAATTTTTATTTCTCCAAATGTACCCTGCAACAGTTGGAGCACAAGTCAAAACAAATCTAAAAATACTCCTGTGAAAAATGAATCATACGCCATCTGGTTGTTATGTTTTTGTTGACAGGAACCTGGGGGTATGTATTGGGGTTTTATTTTCTAAAAAAACGATGTGCCTGTTTCAATATAAAAATAATGTCACTAAATAGCAACTTTAAAGCATGAACTTAAATTGTTTTTACCATTAACCTAAGGTTTATGTTTGCCCATATGCTCTCACCTGTCCCACTTTACAGGGTCCTGTCTAAATCTTGCATTTATGGGATGGTCTAGTGCTACACATTGAAAATGATGAAGTCTTCGAATATAAGTGAGGTTCGGTAGGGTGAGGTCCAGGAACGATGACCAAGAAAGAATCCTTGAGACATCTTTGGTGCAAAATGGTGGTTTATTTAAACATGGGGACAGGACCGGTGGGCAGAGAGACCTGCTGCCCCGGGGTTGCAAGGAGTGGTCCATTATATGCTTTCAAGTTGGGAGGGGGGCAGGGATGGTGTAAGTCTCTAAGGAATTTTGGAAGCAAGGCTTCCAGGACCTTGAGGGGCTAGCTGTTGTTGGGAAAAAGGTTATTCATTACCAGTAACAAAACCTTTGTTGTGAGACCCTTCAGTGGGCCATATGCTTGGGAATGATTGTCAACATGTATCTTGGAGGGTTTAGAGATAAAGTTTCCAAAGGAATTGTTAAAGTAGACTTTAGGATCCTGGTGGGGGTAGGGGTCAGTCAGGCTAGGATTGCCCTTTGCACTTAGCAAAGCCTCCAGGTGGAGGAAACTGAGTCCCTATAGGAATTGATCACTCTGCCCTTTTCAAGGGCTTGTCAGTGGGTAAGGAAATTTAATAACTTTTCTTCTGCCTCTGTTTCCCACATCAAAACTATGGCCTCAAACAGCAATCCTGGATTCCTGGACACAATTTTTTCCCCACTGAGCTAATAGGCTCAGCTCATGTAAAACCAGATGGCTTCATGTCATTAGTAAAGATTGAAATGTTATTAAGATAAATCATTTCTTTTTTTTAAGATTTTATTTATTCATTTGACAGAGAGAGATCACAAGTAGGCAGAGAGGCAGGCAGAGAAAGAGGTGGAAGAAGGCTCCCTGCTGAGCAGAGAGCCCAATGCAGGGCTGGATCCCAGGGCCCTGTGAAGGCAGAGGCTTAACCCACTGAGCCACCCAGGTGCCCCAAGATAATTTCTGACGGGTGATCCAAAAATGTAACCCAAGTGTTTATTTGTAAAGGACCTGCTATCTTGAATCAAGGTATGAGCTTGAATTACTTTTTGGGCACATACAATTTCCTTAACAGAATGAACTTCAGTGAAAGGAGAAAAGTAGGCTTAATTTATACTTTGAGGAGTCACACATGTTGACCTTGAAGTGATGCAGAGCCCATCACTTGTTTGGAGCGAGACAAATCATGTCATTGATTGTAGCTCTTTGTAGCTCTTTGTCTTGGAGCTTTTTGACTTGAGAGCAAATTGATGATCAGTGGTGATTCCAAAATTCAATTCGATTCTATGTAAAATGTCTTAACGATATTTACATTTAAAAGCCCCTTTGAATTCCACAGATAAACATTTGCTTAATAATTGGAACTGTGCTGTCAGATGCTAGCAAACTGTCACACATGAGTGGCAGTTGGGCATAAATGATGTGGCAAGTCAGGGTTGGGATGGACTGTGGGTGTGAACCTCACACTAGATTTCAAATACTAAGTTAAAAAAATACAGAAAATATTTCATTATACATTTTTAAAGTTCATTTATTTAAATAATATCTGAACGCAACTTGGGGCTCGAATTCATAATTCTGAAAATAAGAGCCACACGCTCAACTGACTGAACCAGCCAGGTGCCCCTCATTATACATTTTTAATATTAATTACATGTTGGGGTGATATGTGTATACTTTGGACTAAATACAAAATATGATTAAAGATAATTCTTCCTGTCCTTCATCCTTTTTAAGGTGTCTACCAGACAATTTTAAATACCACATGTGGCTCACATTATCTTTTCTTCTGGGCACCCTGCTCTCAAAGCATACAAAATTTAGAGAACATTCAGGAATGTAAAAATAATTTTCTCCACTTCCCAAATTATTAAAAATGAAATGTCATTGGACACAGAAGCCTCCCTTTACCAGAAGGAACCCAGCCCTGCCAACACATTGAACCCACTAAGACCTACTTTGGATTTTTGACCTCTCGGACTGTAAGATAATAAGGTTGTGTTGTTTTAAGCCACTAAACATGCAATAATTTGTCACTGAGCTCGGGACACTAATAAAAACACGGGGAGGAAACTGTTCTCTGGAAAGTGAAGGAAACGTAGCCAGATCCCAGGTTCTCCAGCTGAGCCCCACGGCTCAGACATCAGCCCCCAATTCCAAGAGCAGCAACCACTTTCCAACACAACCCCGAAAGAGTGCCATCTAAGGCCGCTTTGTTCCTTCACTGCAGTGAGGAAACTCCCTCATGGTGGAAGCAATCAAACATCAGAGCGGCCATTGGTTTTGAAGCTCAAGACCTTCTCATTTCCATTAAAAGCATTTTTGTAATAATGCACTTCGGAAAGGTGGTCTTTCCCTCAGTCGGTAGGCAGGAGGGGAGTGAGGCTTGACGGAGAAATGAACTTTAATCTTAAGTGATTTATGCATTCATGATTATGACCTCAGACTATGACCTTTGCTGGAAACCATTGCAGGCATCATTACACAGACTTCATGCCGCATTCTTGTAACTTCATAGGACACAGAGAGGATACGAAGGGCTCTCACTGTGTTGGTGTTGCCTTCATGGAACCACAGGCAGCCGATTGTCCGAGTAGGTTGGACGCTACTAGACAGTGTAGGGTCACAGACTTCTTCCCAAATAGTGGGAACCAACTCAACAACTGTAAACAGGTGGGAACTGAAGGCTGAAGGACATCTTTTCTTCTTTCTGGTCTTCTCCCTTCTTTCCCTGTGTGTCCTGACTTTCTTCCCCCTACATTATATTCTTTTCTGTCTTCACATCCTGTTTAAGGCAATCTTATTTGTCCCCATGGTCAGTCCTGTCCCGACGTCTCTGGAAACCCCTGCTGGCCTGCATGAGTGGTCCTTCATGTTCCACATAGCCCAAACTCAATGGGGTCTTGTTCCCCCCACACTTTCCCTTCTCTTGTGTGACTTAGCTCAGGCAAGGGCACCCCCATGCCAGCAGTCACTCGGGTCAGATTCTGGAGCGTCCCCAACTCCTCTATCGCCTCTCCCCTGGGCCACTGCATCTAACCTTTTGCCACCGGCGATGTCCCCCCACCCAGTCCCTATTTTTTACAACCTGTGAAGCCCGCTGGCAGGGGTGGCCAGGCCAGCCCTTTGCGATTGGGTGTGTCCTCTCTGCTCCATGCCTCCCACTTCTGGTTTCCTGGCCTGCTACCAGCTTGTTTCTTGCTCTGGGGTCCTTGCTTATGCTTGTTTTGTTGTTGTTGTTGTTGTTGCTGTTGTTGTTTTGCAAAGAATGACTGGCCTTCATTATAGGGTCTGCCAAGCGTCTTTCTATTGATCTTTAAGACTCATCCCCAGCTTTACCCACAGCCCTCCAACTGTCAACCCTGGCCTTAGACTTGGCTCTGCAGAAAACCACTGCTCCTGCATCCTGAGCACCGCCCCCCCACCCCCGCAGCTCCCCATGCTGCTGCCCTGCTGTCTGCATAAAGTCCTTTGCTGCACCTGCTGGCCTGGGTGTGTTCCACTTGCAGCAGGATCTGGGGACTATGACAGCATCTGTCATGAGGGGATTGCTCAGTGGGAGATAAGCAGAGTCATCTGAACCATGATGTATAAGGGGATTTATTACTAAAAGAAAAGAGAGCACATACACAAGTGTTTTCAATACTTGTCCTCATTATTAAATCTCTCTAGAAATATGGGAACAGATGAATAGCATATATATATATATATATATATATATATATATATACACACAGACACACACACATATCTCATATATATGTGTATATATATACTATATATATCATATAATATAAGCTATAATATCACTTTCTTTAAAATGTGTCAGTTCAACCTGCATTCAAATGTCAAAAAGTTGAAGAGAAAATGACCAAATGACCAATGACTAATCATTATTCAATAATGTCATCTGACAAAGAAATATTTCCTTGGAAAGATTATCCTTGTCATTGTAAAGTTTTAAAAAAAATATGTTGTGGAAATGTGGGAATATACACAAAGAGGAGGAAAGAGTTTAATGAACCCCTAGTTACCCATCACCTTGCCTCAACAATAGCTGATAGTTTGCTGATTTTTTTTTTTTTAACCTGGAACATTTTAAAGCAAGTCCCAGATATTATAGCATTTCACCTGTAAATATTTCCGAATGTATCTCTAATGCATGTGGACTTTTTTCTTCCCACAGTTACAATACACTCAACAAAACCAACAATAATTCCTTGATGTATGCCTATCCTATAACACCCAGTCTCCTGTTCAGCCTGTCCTGATTGCGTCAAAAGTATCCACTAGAGTAAGTTTGTTTCACTTAGGATAAAAACAAGATGTAACACTGCATTTGCTTGACATTTTTCTAAAAGAATCTTTCTCCTTTTTGTAACATTTTGAAATACTTTCAGATAGAGGGAAATTACAAGAATCGTACAAAGAGTACCTGGTCCATTTCATCTAGATTCATAATGTGAAATATTTTGCTACATTGCATTATCATTCTTTGTGTTTGTTCTATTTTTCAGAACGATTTGAAAGTAAATTGTCTTTTTTACCTCTAAATACTTGAGTATATTTCCAAAGAATAAGGGCTTTATCTTAAATAGCCATAGTACAGTTATCAAAATAAAAATCACAAATTTTTAGCATCATACAATACTATAACTTAATCCACAGCCCACATTCAAATTCTGTCAATTGCCAGTAAGGTCCTTTACAGATAGTATTTTTCCCAGTCCAGAGTCCAATCCAGAATTATGCATTCAGAAGACACTTTAGTCTTTAATCTGGAATAGCCTTTCTTTGTGTTTCTTGACCTTGACATTGCTTTAGCATACAGGACAGTTCTATGGTGGGATACCCACAATTTGGGTTTGTGTGATCCATTCATATAATTTGATTTAGGTTATGCATTTTTTTTTTTTTTTTTTTGGCAAGAATACTCCAGAAGCAGTGTTGTGACCTTCTCAGAGCATCTTACTGGGCAGCATCTGCTGTCAGCTTGTCCTCCTACTAATGATGCTAGATTTGATCACGTAGTGAACATGGCATCTGCCACTGTTTGTTTTTCTTCTTTCCCCTATCAAGTTCTTATTTTTCACTTTGGAATTCATAAGTGATTTCTGGGGAGATACTTTGAGACTATATCAATATGGGGATTCTCATTAAACTTTCATCTGCTAGTTTTAGGATCTGTTGATGATTTCCTAACCCCATTATTTCTTCTTTATGTACTAGTTTGCTTTTGGTTGTAAGGACAAGATTTTCCATTCCCATTTTCTCTCTCTCTGTCTCTCCCTCTCTCGTCTCTCTATCTCTCTCTCACTAGATATATCTTGATAGATATATACACATATCTATCAATGGGTACTCATAGATTCTGATTTTGTGTAGGGGAGTATAATCTGTTATACTTTCTATTCATTTCAATGTTCACCTTGTCCCTGGTCTGGCTAGTGGTAATCTCTTCAACTTGGTTCCTGTGTCTTAGACCATGTCTGCATCAATCTTGAACACTATCTTACTTTCTGGCATAAAATATTCCAGGATCATCCTGTACTTCCCCTGCTCCAGGCCTTTCTTCAAGGAATTCTGCTTAAGGACTTAATCTTAACAGCCACTTTTACAGTAACATATCGCTCATCTAAACTTTTTCTAACTGGTATTATTTTAAAATTGAGCAAAAGCATCCATTTCAAACAAAACAGTTAAAAAACAAGCTGAGAAGCATCCTTCAGTTTAATGATACTTGTTCATTGATAATATGGAGAATCTAATTTTTCTGAAAACTCCAAGAATTAGCTTAATAGCTTTTATAATATAAATAATCCTGGGTGACTTTTGCCACCTTTGAATTCCTGCTTCGTTTTCCAAAATGGATGGGCACTCAGTTGGCCAGATAAAAGTTACCCACTGGCTTTTCTGAGAGCCCTTTGTCCTCTTTGTGCTGACTCACGGCTGTGCAGCATGATCACCCCTTACCTGAATATGGAGCCTCCAAAGTTTATTCACTTACATTTCTACCTTTTGTTCTTTGCAAGCTTTCACCCACATTTCTCACAATAGAAGGCAGGACTTTGCTGACTAGATCACACCATGGAAGAGCTTCCCACACTTGACTGCTCAAATGGATCCCTTGGAAGGCTAATGGAAACTGCAGGTCTCTGTCTCCTAACCATAAACATGTGGGAGCTGGGATAGGACCAGGAGTCTGCATTTTTCCCAGCATTCCAGGAGACACCGGTAAGTGGGCTGGGATCACTTTGAGAAAGACTATCCCAGGACACTTTCACTTACCATGTATGTTGTGGGGGGAGGGCAGTTAATCATGGAGAACATGAAATGGTGATCCTGAGCAATTAAAAATTTTATGTTGTGGCTATTTGGGATAAGTTCATTTTATCTGTTTTAATAGCCACATGTAGATTTTGTCTGAGGAAAAGAAGGATTTCTCAAATAAAAATGGCTGAGGATTTTCTCAAGCTTGATCTGAAAGAGACATGAAACAGTGTGCTTAAGGAAAACATTTAGCACAGTGAATTTGAAATCAGAACACAGAGTGAATTCTAGGTCACATCCGTGTTCCTCAAACCAAGGGTTGGGTAAATATCAAGAAAGGACGGAGGGACAGAGCTCCAGAACTCTCTCCCCACACTGTGAATGAGAAAAGTAAGCTCTTCTCATTCACTTTGCTTCCAATTTTGAAATTCTAGTCTCTGAGATCTGAGATGAACTGCGGATGAAAGAATTCTTTTCTCCTCCCCATTTTTGTGGTGGAGAAAAGTAGGTCATTCAGATGAAAATGTTTAAGAAGGACTTGATTACACTGAAGTCTTACTCATGAATCTCTTCCCTGGTTATCTGGCAGTCTGTCTGGGACAAATCCCAGTATCTCATCTCATTGCCACAGAGCAATGTTACTATTGCTTCATCACTAACATGTTCACTAAAATAGTCCTGCCTTTCTGACATAGGTAGGACTGTGCTTCACTGTCCCTTTGGTGTTAGTGGTGGCCGTGTGACTTTCTTTGGCCAATGCTAAAATGTGAGTGGAAGTGACATATACCAATTCCTTGTAGAGCATTTAAGAACCAAGGCACGATTCACCCTTCTTTCTCTTTCTCTCTGCCATGGCAAATGGAAATGGTCCAGATAGTGGCCAGTGTCATGTAGGATGAAGGCGTGGAATAGAGTCCCCAGACAATCCATCATGAATATCATAGCATGGATAATCAACAGGAGTGACAATAAAATCTCACTGGTTTATGTCACTGAGATTTTGGGATTTTTTGTTACTGTAGACTGTTCTAGCACATCCTGACTGATTCCATGGTTAATGATGGTGGTTCATGGAGGCCCTTTTCAAGAATGAGGGCTTCTTTTTATTTCAGTATCCACTAAGAATAAACATGTCTAAAAACTACTGTGAATTCAAAGTATTTTATTTTATTTTAAAGATTTTATTTATTTATTTATTTGAGAGAGGGAGAGAGAGAGAACTTGAGAGGGGAGAAGGTCAGAGGGAGAAGCAGACTCCCCGTGGAGCTGGGAGCCCGATGTGGGACTCAATCCTGGAACTCTGGGATTATGACCTGAGCTGAAGGCAGTTGCCTAACCAACTGAGCCACCCAGACACCCTTGACAATATTTTGAAATGCATTTTTATTTCACTAAACATAACATTTATATGTATTTGAAAACTAGTAGCAAATCTAATGACTAGTAGACATCTGTGGTGAATAATGCATGGTGAACATACAGATCTGAGGACCCTTTGCAATTCTGGTTCTCTGGGCATCAGGTGAAATAAATGTAAGCTGGAAGACAAAAGCCAGAAAAGTTTGGAATTTACAGCACTGCCATTATAAAATCATATGACTTTGAGGTGGGCAATTTCCTTCCCTATGACCTCTGTTGTTTTGTATTCAAAGTAATGACATCAACTGTCCACTCCATTTCATGGGGTAATTAAATGATAGTGTGATAATAGGAGTTTTGAAAAGAATTACAAACATTATTTTTAAGTGGATAATATTATTTGCCATCCCAATTTTGTGTGCCTTCAAATGACATTTAATCTTTACCTCAAAAAAAAAAATGCAGAAGGAAAAATGATTTAATGGTAATGCTGTTATAGACTAAGTAGATGAAGGCAATTAGATTCAAGTTCATCTGTCTTTTCAAAATATTGCATCAGGCATCCAAACTCAGTATCCACATTTGAGAATTTCAAAGGGTGTGAGCAAAGACACTGAACATTATTTCAAGAAACGAAGGAAGAGAAGCAAGTCAAAGCACAGCGTTTGTCTCTAGAATCAAAGCAAAACAATCAAGACAAACATTAGTGAAATCTGCTAGCAGAGATTAATTAAATACATGTAAAGAGCAGAAGTGTATTTGATCTTTGTGTGAATGGAAATTATGAATGGAAAATGTTAACACATTCACACAAAGAAAGCAATTAGACCACAGATGGAAATGATCTGGGAAAAGCTAAGTTTCCGCAGAGGACAGATTTCAGTTCCTACCCTCTAAATCCTAGGCTTCTTGAGGATTGGCCAGAGTTCTGTCAGGGACAAGAAGCCCTCATTGTTGCTTGGTGAAGGCCTAGAAGGCCAGAGAGAGTGCATGTGCCTTCCCTTCCTTGGAATTTCTGTCCATCGGAAACCTTACTGACCCGTGTCCCAAATGTCAACCCTTGTTGACAACAGTGTGATAAAAATTCATACATTTCACTGAACCCACACCTGGATGTAATTTAGGCGGCATGGGAGCCAGAAAAGATGAGTGAAAAACCCGAGCTCATGATCTGGAGAATGGGACCAAAGAAAGGCAAGAGGGATTTGCACGTGCCCAGGCCTGGGCCAGCTGTTGCCAGCTGCGTGCTCTGGGTCAGCTTTCAGCGAAGCCCCTCCCTCCAGCTCTCCTTTCCCTCTCGGTGCAGTCACAAAACCAGAAAGCACAGGTGGTGTGGCACAGGTTCACCCTCATGACCCTCTCTTAGAGCTGAGCTCTGATGCATGACTTCCACCCAAATGACACCTTTTGCACCTTTTGCAAAGCTCAAACGTTTTCAGATCGAGAGATGCACTAATGTCTGGACTCAGCCCTTTTGAGCTTATTCCTTTGGGTTGACCTTAAGGTCTCCAATCACATCCCCATGAGCCATTTGCTTATATTTGGGGTGAAGTTTTGGGTCTAGAAGAAGTAGTCCTTTGTGTCTATGAGATATCTTTCCTTTGCCAAGTGAGCTCACGGGGCTTTCCTCTTAACCTCTCAGTAATCCCTTAGAGGGAGTTAGCTCACCCGTCTGTCCTCCTTTCTACAGAAATCACAGTAAATATACTTCTCCCCAAGGCTGGCATTTCTATTTCCCATCTGGAACATGTACACCCACAGATGGCCCTGCCGGGGGTGGGATGGGGGCAGAACGTGTTTCCAGGGCCTTTGAGAATTCGATGACACAACACGGCCCAAACAGAAGGCTTTATTGCTTCTCTAGACCTTACATCTCTGGGTGTTAACCAGCTGCTTTTCTCACAAACACATACCACATGGCCAGGATCATTATGGATGAAGGCCTTGACTTTTCCAAAATCAGTGTCTGTTTTTGAAGAAAGTGTACCATATGCTGACTTTACATGATCTTGCATTAACCTGGTCTGAGGGTACGGTCGATTTCCTTTTTTGACTGTGACTCACTCTTGGGCAGCCTTGGGAGGAATTGAGGTCAATCAGTGTTCCTTCCTAATGACTCAGCCCAATTGTCTTTGTTTTTTAGTGAGATAAAATATGGAATTCACCATTTTAACTGCTTAACGGTAAGTGTGTAATTAAGTGACTCCTGTTTCACAATGTGATGCAACCATCACTACTGTCTAACTCCAGAACATTCCCAACCAGCCCCAGAAGCCCTTTGCACACCATGGATTATGCTGCTTACCTATGGATGGTATTGGAAGATTTGGGTGGAGGGCAGCTCCAGCTTGAACCAAAATGTGATCCACTCTTTCCCTCTGGTAGGACAGATCTACCAGAAATCTACCTACATAAGGACAGAGGTGTCTGGGGGAAGAACTCGGCTAACAGCAGGGAGACTTGGGGGAAGGCTGGTCCAGGCACTGCGAGTTTGTGCAAAGGGAGGAAGAGGGCCAGCCTCTGAGCACAGCCTGGCACTTGCTGTCCTTGTGGGTCTCTATCTGGCCAGGATGCTGCAGGATGGAGGGGAGCTGAAGGACGAGGTGATCCAAGCACACACTGGGGTACAGGTGGGACCGGGGAGTCCACCAGGAACAGACACCAGCAGAAAGAGACACAGCCTCTATCCCGTGTGGGTCCATTCAGGGTCAGCCTGCCAGCAGGTGCACAGCAGGAAACGGGGATGGCTCTGGGAGACTCTTCCCAGGAGCCCAAAGCAGAGGCAGAGCAACTGGTCCCTGGGTATCAAGTGACAACACAGCAGCCTTGTGACCCAGTGCCCTAAGATCAGTCTCCTCAGGAGCAGGACCCTTTCCTGGGTGATGGGAGGCCCTACCTCCTACTGGTTTTTTGCTATTCTTACTGACCCCAAGAGCCCATAGTAGGGACGGAATGGTAGAGGAACATATGTCTGAAGGCATGAAGGAGTTAGCAATGCTTCAAAGGTCAAGGGGTGAATGAGCATTTCTCCAGTCTCCTTTAGGCATGGGGAGGGGAGGACAGGTAGCAGTGACCTGTACATCCTCATGGGGACTCCCACAGAGAAAGGCAGCACAGCCAGAGAGGGACGTGTGCTCATAGGCAGACACAGCAGGCCAAGGAGCTCTTTAGATCTCTCCTGTGGACAGGAGTACAGGGTCGTCCTTACTTACTGCAGGGTCTGGGACCCTATAGCGTCAACTTGCACACCCAAGGCACAGGGTGCTTTGGGTCTCCCACTGGCTGGCAGGACTGGGATTGGGGAGGCCATGTAGGGTGAGGCTGAATCCCCGAGTTCTGATCCCTGCTTGGCCCCTTCCAGATGTGTGACTTAGCCTCTCTGTGCCTCTGTTCTCTCAGCTGGAGAGGGAGATTTCTGAGCATTTGGTGAGGATGAAAAGTGCTTAGACAAGTGCACGCTTAACTGTGAAGACTGGTGGTTATTGGCACACTATTACCCACTGTGACTACCATAGGCCATCAGTGGGAAGAGGCAGGACAAGGTCAGAGAACTACTAGGACCTACTGGCTGGAGGGATGCTGATGAAAGAAGCAGGGATGGAAGAGTAAGGAGCTTGGTCACCGCTCCCATTTCTCCAGCCAGACTGTCAAGCCTTCCTCCCGGAGTCCCAGGGCTCTGGGATCTAGAGAGAAGATGGCTCAGGGACAGAGACTCTGGTTTGAGCTGGAGATTGCCATCTCATCATCCTGGGAGATTGCCTCCTGGGAGCGAGTGCTCCCAGGAGTATCATGGTGCTGAGTCCTCCGATGTCAGGGACAGCGAGGGCTCCATGGGGATGGAGGGGATGGTCAGGGGTCCATCGCTGTCACTTGATGAGGGAGACAGGTGGGTTCTAGCAGAGAGGGACTGTAGGGGAGATGGGGAAATACTTCAGGGTTATGGATAATGCCCACGGCAGGAATTTTCCCTGCTTGGGGTTTGCTAAGGCCAAAGACTATGGTAGGAATGTAATCTAAATAGGTTGAATTTATCCTCAGGCCGCTGAAACCAAGAGAAACCTGAATCACTGTGATGCTAAGCTGGGTTTCTTCAGTTCCCTCTGACAGACTCTGAGACAGGGCTGATGTTACAAGATGGAAGGAAAGGGGCAGGCTGTGCCGGTGAGGGGCCCTGGGACCTCTACCTTCCCACCTCTTGTGCCAGAGGCAGGGGATGGAGGCTGTTCCTCATCACCCCTCTGGGCTGTCACCTGTAAAGGACACCCATGACTAAAGATACACATGAGATTTTTTGGAAGAATCAGACTATTTTAGAATAGGATGTATATGTTAAATGATTACGACCCATTAATTATCATAAATGTAAAACATAGCTTCCCTGAATGGCAAAATATGCATGATAATTTACTCTGTGGGTCTCAATGCCCCCGAAAAGCTTTGATCCACTTGAAATGTACTACTTCAACACGTGAAAAGAGTAGAGAAACAGCGTTATTACTAATCCGATAAATTATTCAAGAAGCTAGTACCCTTGGGGTGCCTGGATGGCTTAGTCCATTGAACATCTGACTCTTGGTTTTGGTTCAGGTCATGATCTCAGGGTTGGGAAATCACACCCCGTGTTGGGCTCCATGCTTGGCTCAGAGTCTGCTTGAGAGTCTCTCTCTCCCCCTTCCACTGCCCCTCCCCCTGATTGTACTCTCTCTCTCAGATAAATAAATCTTAAAAATAATAAAAAAAAGAAGCTAATACTTTTAACTTTAACTCTGATGATTTCTAGTTTCATGTTTGTGGGTTTCAAAAGCCATTTCCTGATTGAAAACTTCATGTTGTATTGTTCCCCCACATTTGGGGAGTGAGCCCAAATGTCCTTTGTGGGCATCTCTGCTTTCTACTTGCTAGAATCCAAGATGGTACAGAGACAACAGGATTGTTCTAAAGGAAAGAAAAAGAGAGAGACAAACCAAGGAGCAGACTCTTATTTGAGGGGGTGGGGGAGGGGCAGAGGGCGAGGGAGAGAGAGTACAATAAGCAGGCTCCATGCTCAGCATGGAGCTAGACATGGGGCTCGATCTTATGACCCTGAGATCATGACCTGAGCCGAAATCAAGAGGCAGACGCTGAATAAACTGAACTACCCAGTGACTCCAAGAAGCCGACTCTTAACTAGAGAGAACAAACGGTTGGTTCAGAGGGGGGATGGGTGGCAGGGTGGGTTAAACAGGTGATGGGGATTAAAGAGTAGACTTACTGCGATGAGCCCTGAGTAATGTACAGAATTGTTGAATCACTATATTGTACATCTGAAACTGATATAACACTGTTAACTGTACTGAAATTAAAATGAAAAACTTAAAAAAAAAAAACAAAACGCAAAACCCCCCCCAAACCCAGAAAGCCCAGGATTGCTCTGAGGCAGAGCTGTCCTACATACTTGGGTTTGTAACTGCCATGCTGACACTAGACTAAGATTAGACTAGATAGACTAAACCATTTCCTGGTTTCCCCCTCGCCCCCGCTTCTAAGGAGCTTATACCTCTGCGTTGTAGAGCACATGCTTGTGTCCCCCAACATTCCTATGTTGATGCCCTAATAATTCCCCATGCAATGGTGGTGGGAGGAGGTTAGGTTTAGAGGAGGTCATGAGTGGGGGCCCCCGGGATGGGATTTGTGCCCTTACAAGTAGAGGACGGGACTAGAAACCTCTCTCTACTCGGTCATGTGAGGACACACACACCCACTAGCCCGGAAGCAAGGTCTCACCAGGCACAGGATCTGCCAGCATCTTCACCTCAGACCTCCAGCCTCGGAGCCATGAGACATGAATATCTGTTCTTTAAGCCACCAGTCTGTGGTATTTTGTTACAGCAGAGCCCAAGCAGATTCAGACAGTCAGGAACTTTTCTCTACCACCGAGTATGGAGGGAGGTTGGCAAGATGAAGGTCCATTTCCTGTCTCTTTCCAGAAGCTCAGAGATCTTCACCCACTTTCCAGGTCTGACGGTGTGTGACGGGTACCCCTCCTGCTCCCCACGGCCTCTCCTTCATGTTTGCTCAAGCCTGGCAGTGATCCCCAGGGGTGTAACCTGCTCCGTTGCATTCATCCACCAAAGCTACCCATAAACCCCAAAGCCAAGGAAGGTCTCTCAGTCACTTTGGAGGGTAAGAAAAGGAAGCGTGTCTCTTCCATGTTTCGGAGGTGACGCCATGCTCTGCCCAATCTGACTCGATATCTCCTATTTCTCCTGGGGTCTCTAGAATTTCTGGAAATGCTAAGTCCCAATTTGACAGTATCACTGGCAGGTTTTGGAGCTGGTTGTATCTTGGTTAAGATTTTTAATGTTGTGTTTTTACCTCAAGGCCCTTACTCCAAATGCCGCTGTTAAATAAGTAAACAAAAAGATAAAAAGGATAAATATTGCTTTCTGGATGGGCTGTATATGGCAATGCTGTTCTCCAACACCATTATTTTCCTGCCTCTTGGGATGCATTAATGACACTCAGAGCTCTTTTGTAACTCTTTGCTTTGTTTGGGTCTTCAGGCACTGATTTTTTTAGAGTATTTATTTGCCATAGCCATGAGCCTAAACATATAACATGCATACATATTTAAAATAATATGAAATTTTAAAAGATGATTAACTTGAACCTTGAAAGTTTCAATTCCGCCTGATGCTTCTCTGCCAGGCCTTTCCAAAATTCATTCCTTGGAGTGTTTCATCTCCAGGTTTCCATTAGGTTTTTTGTTGTTTCTTTTGGCTTGTCTTTCTTGCTCCCCACACACCCACACAGCGTGCTCCTGTCATTCTAAGCTACTGCTGTTTCTAGAGAAAATTCCAATTTTCCCACATCCTATCCCTTTGCTTGTGCTGACTTCTCCAGCCTAGAAACCTTTGGATCGCATTTCAAATTATGGACTAAAGGCTTTAGATTTTTCTCAGTCCCTCAATTGGCCTTGATTTCCTTCTTCTTTGTGCTGAGGCTCAGCTGACAGAGTTATGCTTATTAAAAAGCAAACAAATCAGGTCATTGCTAGGTTGACTTTCTGGTTGCCCGTGGTGCCTCACTGTCCTGGGCTTCACTCGCCTGTGAATACAGATAGGGAGTCATTCCAGCATTAGATCCGGAGAGCACTGAGCTGACCTGAGCACCCCACTGTCAATCTTCCATGCAGTTCTCTATCCCAAGTATTGGAGGAGACTACAACAGGAGGCTCCCACGTAGTTAAGCACGTCTCCATGCCTGTTATTATTTTCTTTAGTAATAGCACAGTTTGCTCATCTCTTTTTTTCCTTTAAAGATTTTATTTGAGAGAGAGAAAGAACAACAGAGAGAGCAGAGGGCAGAGGGAAAGGCAGACTCCCGCTGAGCAAGGACCCTAGTGTGGACTCGATCCCAGGACCCCAGGATCATGATCTGAGTCAAAGGCAGACGCTTAACCGACTGAGCCACCCAGGCATCCTTGATCATCTCTTTTAGAACTTCCAACATTACATGATGTACTGGGTTTTTAAAAATCTCTGGATTGTAGGGATGACATTTTTTTCATCCTATTTCACGCACAGACTTGCACAGTATCTTTTATGTAGTAGGTCTGTAGGAAACATTTGAATTTTTACATAGTATGAGGATTCCTTGACTTGATTTTCTTTAGGAAGTGAAAAGAATCTTTTGTATCTTCTCAGCTGAAAGAGAACATGCTGATTTATGGTGACCTTGATTGGAGCTTTGTTTGGAATAACAAAGCCATGAGACCGTTGAGAATTGCCCTGCAGGCAGAGCAGAAGTGTGAAGAAAGAGCTGAAAATACCAAAAAAGTAGAAGCAGTAGCTCCAACAATGATACTCATTTTGGAGCAAAGTTTCTGATTAGATGAACAAGTAATAGTTTCTGAGCAAGGAGAAAGTGTTCTCTTTCTTTAATTCAATCACACATTTATCGAGAGGTTACAGCAGTAAAGCAGTGTGCTGCTCTTTTAGAAGAATACCAGAGAGTGTAAATTATAATAGCGGTACTGAGTTATACTTTCGAAAAGCTGAGAAGGTAAGACTGATTAATTCATCTCTTTCTCCATCTACCCATCCCGCTATCTACTTTGGTCTGTTCATGCAGCTGTGGCTTATGTACAACAGATGAGTGTTTCCTCACAGTTCTGAGGCGGAAGTCCAGATCAAGGTGCCAACATGGCGCCTGATGAGGGCTTCTTCCTGTTGACAGCTGGCCGTCTTCTCACTGCGTCCTCATGTGGAGGAAGGGACAGGGAGCTCTCCAGGGTCTCTCTTCTAAGGGCACTAATCTCACTCATGAGGGCTCTGTCTTTATGACCTGATCACCTCCCAAGGCCCCATCCTCAAATACGATCATATTGGAGGTTAGATTTCAACACATGAATGGGGGGGGGCAGAAACTTTCCATCTATAGCACCATCCTTCTTTCCCTCCCTTCTTCCCTTTCTCCTTCCATCCCCTACTCTTCCTGCCTTAGTCTAAGGCATATTTTTAAATCATTATTTTCTGATTTATGGCTGACTTATTAGGATTTTTTAACAAATTTTTAAATTTGCATGCACCTGACACACAATGTTGCATTAGTTTCAGGTGTAAAACTTAGTAAGTCAACAACTATATACATTATGCTATGCTCACTGAAAGTATAGCTACTGTCTGTCACCATACAAGGTTATTACCACACCATTGACTAGACCGCCCAGGCTGTGCTTTTCATCCCTGTGACTTAGTTATTCCATAACCAGAAGCCTGTTTCTCCCACTCCTCTTCACCTATTTTGCTCTTCCTTACACCCCCCTTCCCTCTGGCCACCATCACTTTGCTCTCTGTATTTTTAGGTCTGATTCTGCTTTTTGTTTGTTTATTCATTTGGTTTTTAGATTCCACATATGAGTGAAATCATACAGGATTTGTCTTTCTCAGTCTGACTTATCTCACTTAGCAGAACTTCCTCTAGGTCCATCCATGCTATCTCAAATACACAATTTCATCATTTTTCATGGCTGTGTAATGTATTAGGATGTCGACAGTGGACATATTCACTTCCTCAAGAAAACCCTGTAACCCACTGGGATATTGTATTATCCTGCGCCCCCAGCAGGACAATTAAATCACGACAAGACAGTGTAGACCAACTTCGGCAAGGGCTTAAGACATTTTACTACAAACACTATCTCTCTCATGTTATTGTCACTCTCATCTAAACTGTAGTTCTTGATTTTGCACTTCTCTTTCTTTCTTTCTTCCTTCCTTCTTTCTTTCCTTCCTTCCTTCCTTCCTTCCTTCCTTCCTTCCTTTCTTTCTTTCTTTCTTTCTTTCTTTCTTTTTTTATGATTTTCATGAGAGACACACATAGAGGGAGAGAATGAGAGGCAGAGGGAGAAACAGGCTCCCAGGGAGCCTGATGTGGGGCTCGATCCCAGGACCCTCGGATCATGACCTGAGATCTTTCCCTGAAGGCAGAGGGTTAACCCACTGAACCACCCAGGCATCCCTTGATTTTGTACTTCTACATAAAAAAAAAAAAAAAAAAGATTTTGTGCTTCTACATTAAAAAAAAATTCACCCAGTGTTTGTTGAGATTTTTCTGAGGTTTGCCAGAATTAGGTGGGATCCAATAAACACATCTATGTTCCTCAGATGGTCAGCAGATGGAGACCAAAGCATGACATTCTTACAGATAAAGTCAGTGTTGGAGAGTGTGCATGAACAAGAAGATTCCCATCTGCCTGCACACCCTGCGACCTTCAAGGTCCCCTTGTGTGGGGCCTTACTTGAATCTCCAGAAGGAGGGAGACAGGGGGGTGGAGGGGCAGCCCATTCCTCAAAGAAGGCAGGAGGGAGCCATTAGGCTGCACCTGACCTGTCTTTCTCTTCAAGCCACCAGTGAGGTAAATCACAGGAAAGGAGTGAGACCATAGAGGGAAGCCTAGAGTGTTACCCACATGGTGTGTAGGAAGAGGGGCTCCTCAGGAGACAGAATTTTGAGTCCTAAAACTGGGACAGTCCCAGGAAAATCAGAAGTGTGTCACCCTGGTTGTGGAGGGAAACATCAGAAATGACGGCGTTGGGGCGCCTGGGTGGCTCAGTGGGTTAAAGCCTCTGCCTTCGGCTCACGTCATGATCCCAGGGTCCTGGGACCGAGTCCCGCAACGGGCTCTCTGCTGGGCAGGGAGCCTGCTTCCTCCTCTCTCTCTGCCTGCCTCTCTGCCTACTTGTGATCTCTCTGTCCAATAAATAAATAAAATCTTTGAAAAAAAAAAAAAGAAATGAGAGCGTTCCTGTCCTAATGTTCCCTACATTTTAGTTCTCCAACACAGTAGTTCTCAAACTTGAGCAGTATCAGTGTTGGGCAGGGGGCTGACGACATGCTACCTGTTGGGAGCACACACACACTTCCACCCCCCAGCATCTGATTGCATGGGTACCCCATGGGGCCTGGGTCTGCATTTCTATGAAGTTCTCAGGAGATGCTGCTGTCTCTAGTCTGGGCAGAGGCTGAGGACACTGCTGTAATATATTTAGAGGAAACTATAATCCATCTTCTATTATTATTATTGTTGTTTTTATTATTATTACTTTAAGTAAGCTTTATGCCCAACGTGGGGCTTGAACTCATGACCCCGAGATCAAGAGTTGCATGCGCCACTGACTGAGCCAGACTCCTCAGACTCCACTGTCCCCATTCGGGGCCACCAGCAGCAGCTCCACAGGGCAGCACTCCTGTCTTCAACAAAGTTGCTCCCCAACTCTTGCTCATTATTTCTCCTCTTGGGCCTTTTTACTCCTTGACTACTCCAAAAACCCTAGCAGTTAAGTAATTAAATGGATTGGTATTCTGTATTTAGGACAAGTTATTTAGTCTTGATTAGATTTACTGTCCCAGATCATGACATCAGAATTTCTAGAAATGTGATAAAATAGCAACAGTGACTTTCCAATAATATATGCTGAAAGAGATTCCAATAATAAAATGGCAGAAGCATAACCATGTCTGCCAGTTGAGTGTAAGTTAGCAAATTCCCAAGGAGCATGAATCACCAGTTAAATCACCTTGCAAATTCTAGTTACAAAGTTCAAAATCAAGTTCTTTTTCCCTTATGAGTTCAAAGTCCAAAGGCATCACAGTGAAAAGGCATGGTTCTTAATTTCTTATTCTGTTCCATCTTTGTGAAGGGGTCTTGATCCTGCCAGAGCTGAGCCTAGGCTCCTGTTGGCAGCTGCCTCCTGGCCTGCTTTTCAAGGCTTCCTTCAGGGTCTTCAAACTGAGTTGGTTCAATCGCAGGGCTCTGATGTCTTCATTCTTAAAGAGCCCCAGGAGCCCCTGGGACACACATACCATATCACTGGGCTTGATCAAAACCTTGCCTTATAAAATGAACCAGTTCTCATCCTGTCTTAACCTGTGCAGGATGCTCTACCAGAACATCAAGGCTGGGTAGTTTCTAAACAACAGGCACTTATGTCTCAGAGTTCTGGAAGCTGGAATTCTGAGATGAGCATGCCAACATGGCCAGGTTCTGAAAAGAATCCTCTCCCTGGTTGTAGACTGACTTGCTGTGTCCCCACATGACGGGAGGGGCAGGGAGTTCAGGTGGCGGGGCGTCTCTTTTATGATCAGGGATACTGATCCCTTTCATGAGAGCTGGTCTCCCATGACCTAACTACCTCCCACTGGTCCCACCTCCAATGTCATGGCCTTGGGGATTAGGATTCCAACATATGAATTTTGGGAGGACATAAACATTTGGTACATAGCATTTTCCCTATGCAGTTAATTCAAATAAAATTATGGACTTAGGTTTGCAAAGACCAGAGTAGAGATGGAGTGATGTGAGTGAGAGGGGCATCTCGTTCCAGCCCCGCTGGATCCCAGGCAATCTACAACAGGTACTCAGAGTCCATTGTCCGTGGCATGCAAAACCCAGCTTGTTAGGAACTTAGAGACACAAATATGTCTTCAAGCTCAGTTATTTCTCCCTTTACATTCTTAATGATTTTTAAACAAAGGGCCTGAATTTTGTTTTGCACTGGGCCACACAGATGATGTAGCCTGTCCTGCCACAGTCTTTGAAATCAGACTCAACTGGGAGAGATCTTCTGCAGCGATCTTAAGTATGATGCTCAGCTGACCCCATGAAGGAGAAAAATCCCACTGCATAAATCCTATGTTCTCTGAGAGACAAAGGGATGTTTGAGACATTGCTCCTGTCTTGCAAAGCTGAGGAATTTGCCAGAGAGGCAGTCTTAAATCACCTGGGTTTGTCTGAGGTGAGTTTCCGTACTCTCATATTTATTTCCCTTTTGAGGTCCAAGTTTCAGTGGATATGAGGACCAATGAAATGAGGAAGACAGAGACTATTGATTCTGGGCTCTCGGTACAGCAAGTGTCAGTGACTATCACTTGGTTTTTGCAGACACCCAAAGGTGGGCAGAAGAGGGGAGGGCTTTCTAGTTTAAGGGAAAAAAAAAAGAAAGAAAAAAAATAGATACACTAGAGGTGTGCCCTGACTGGGGGCTGATGGCATGGGAATCTGGAGGTGCCTAACCAGAAGCCGAGTGTCCTGTGTAATTGGTTAGGGATGCATTTTAACTTTATCTAGTTGATCTTAAGTTGAAAGCAACCTCAAAAATGAGAAAGACTGTCAATTATTGATCAAGTCCTGGGTATTTGCAGCTAATTGTTGCAGGTATTATTACTTGGCTTCCGGTCCAGGGTGGCTTCCTGGGTTGTTTATTACAGGTAAAGAGTTGGCCTTCTGGACTACTTACTTGCTGCAGGTTGCGGGCCAGAGTACTATCTTTATATATAGTCTGGCCACTGTTGATTTGTGTATGTTGTCTCACATTTCTTTCCTTTTTTTTTTTTTAAAGGTCTTATTTATTTATTTGAGAGAAAGAGAAAGAAAGATTATGAGTGGGGGGAAAGAGGCCAGCAGGCTGCACACTCAGTGCGGAGCTGGATGTGGAGCTTGATTTCACCACCTGAGATCATGACCTGAGCCGAAACCCAGAGTCGGATGCTTAACAACTGAGCCTCCTAGGTAACCTTGCTGTTTCTCATTCTTGATGCTTGAGGACTAGGGCGAGGCTGCCCCTAATTTACTGATGTAGTTTTCAAACTGTGTTATCTGTTCGACGTAGATGCTGACACATTCTAGATCCACGGAGCCTGATGCCCTCCTTCTTTTGTTGAATTGTGCTGGACCTGAGACACCCTCAGCCAATTCCTACAGCAAAGGCAATACCTATGTCTCTTCCTATCCTAACCGGGTTACTGAAACATCATGCACATAACCCTTTTCTTTTTTTGGGGGGTAAAATCCATATAACATGGAAGTCACCGTGTTAGCCGCTTTAAAGTATACAATTCAATGGCATGTGGCACATTCACATTATTGTACAACCATCCCCGCCACCTACTTCCAGATATTTCTAACACCTCCAAAAGAAGTCCAAAGGACTGCCCATTAAGCAGTCCTCCCCATTGCCCTTCTCTAGTTTCTGGCAACCACCAATCTTCTTTCCGTCTCTATAGATTTACCTGTTCTGGGGTCAGCAGTTCTCAAGCCCAGTTGTTTCAAATCACTTCCCTGGTCTTTGAGTTTGCATTAATTTCATTGATGCAGAAGATGGCACGTTCTCAGCACAATAAGAGGTCCTGTTACTTTTTATTTGTGTGTCAGTAAAGCCTGTAGCATTTCACTGGGTGATGCTGCAATTTGGCTTCTGTGATCTAAAAGTCAAGGTCACAAATGATCTAATAAATTTGAAAGAGGATTTCAACTCCCTTCATTTTGACCTCAATCTTTCTGATTGACTAAGTTCCCTTTCCAGCTTATCACAACTCAGGCAAAAGACCCTGCAGGCTAAGCATCCCCGATGGGAACTGAAACTACACCAGGTAGTAACGATTGCCTTGTACCCCCAAACCCTGTGTGATAGGCCCCAAGATAATGATCGACCTGTTACTGCTCATCCGCAGGTACCTACCAGCCTTTGTCTCCCATTTTTCTCATATAAAACCTAGAAGTATTTTCAGCACTTTGGAGAGGGTCTTTGAGACACTAGTCTGCTGTCCTCTCAGTGTCAACCTCACTAAAATAAATTTTTTTCTTATTTCACCACCACTGGTTTCTCTCTACCTTTGGATTTTATCATCAGTATGCAGCTGATCCTGATCTGTTAGGGTCCACCCTACACCAGGTGCACCCTGGCTATAAATTCAGAGTCCACTTGAGACCTCCTTGGAGGGCAGCCCTTAAGGGCCACGGACCCCAGGGCCTTCCAGACCCTTCCCTGCTTCTGAATATATTTCAGAGCAACAGAGAAAGGCAGAAAGTCTGGGCAGCCTATCACGTTGTTTCCCTGGACCTCACATTGACAACTGCAGTTTGGTGTCCTAACCTTAGTGTTCTGTAGCAGCCATAGCACTTGGCTTCTGTAGAAAGGTCTGGACTAGAAACCTAATCGAAAATACAGTAAGATGCAGCCAAGAAGATTTGCAACCTCTTGTGCTAAGAGGCTTGAGTGCAGAAAGACAATCTATTTTTTTTTTAATTGAAGTTTGGCTTGGTGTTAGTTTGTCTAATTGGTGTCTGTATTTGGTTCTAGAGGAGGGATTTGTGTCCCCAGTGCCTTTAGGAAAGAGCAGATCCCTCAACAGATTGGGGTTTGTTAAGAAGGATAAGAGGGGTATGGTTGTTGGCTGGGTGCTTTCCTGCTCTGAGGAAGAAATGCATTTAAAAATAATCAAAACGGTAAGTCTACAATTACTGTACGTGATAAGTCATACAAAATTTGGACGTGGGGGTGGGAAAGGCTCTGGATCTGAAGGATGAGTGAGAATGAACATATGGTGAATAAAGGGAAAGGCACGTAGGCTGATGTGTTAAAAATCATGTTTATTAAGACTTTAATAGGACATTTGCTGCATCTGGGGAGGTGGGGTGGGGTAGTGGTTCAGAAAGTGAAATTACAGCATCATATCTTCCCAGGAAAGCCAAGTAGGACCTGGATGCAGGGGTGGGGGACCTACCTCCTTTCCACTGGGCTTCCTGAGCTTCAGCTGCGGGATTGGCCTTGGGCAAGCCTAGGCATCCCTGAGCAAGAAGGGGTGGCATGAGGTCCCCTAGGAGACCTGTTTGGTGAAGACGAGAGACAACGAAGGGAGAACATTCATTCCAATTCATGCTCTAGTGTCAAGTTAATTGAGTCATGCTGCCCACAGCGATACTTGGTGATGGTGATTCAAACAGCTGAACCAACCGTCCTTTACTGCACAGGAGTTGGGAGCTGAGAATAGGATTTGAGATTATAAAAACAACAACCCTCCCGTATGTTAGACATCACGCATGCCAAGTACTTAGCCTTGGTCACATTCAAAATGGTGAGTAACTTTTTGCTACGATATGATGATGATGATTATTTGCAACTGACATGCTTTTTTGATTTTACTATTCTTAAGAGTATGCTTAATGACTTGTTCTTGTAAAACTAAATCACTTTCTGGTATGATGTTATTTGCCAACTGGATAAAATGTAAAAGAACATATTTCACTGAAATTTCATCCTTCTGTTTTTTTTTTTTTTTTTTTTTTTTTTTCCCACTCTGCTGGCTGTAAATGTGCCCCTTTCAAGTTACCACATGTGCGTAGGACCGGCCTGAGCCAGGACTCCAAACTGGAAGGGCTTGTCTGCTTTGCTTCATTTCTTTCTAACATAGTCTCCTCCAGTTCCTGCTCAGAAATTCCCTGGTATCCGTTGTCACAAGGCTTGTCTCCCTGGAAATGATCCTGTTCAGGCTCTGAATAGAAAAAGATACTTTGTCATGAGCAAGAAGGACAGCTTCCTAACCGGCAAGAGGCCTCATGGGAGAGCATTAATTCGGTGACACGTTGGCCTGGGGGACTCTTTTTGGCTGGCAGCCTCCGACACTGGATTTTGGTAGTAGACAGACATGATTGACTTCTATTAGGATAGAGCTGGCATCACAGATGACAAAACCCAACCCAAACTAATGTAAGCAAAAAAGGTAGTTTTTGGGTCCATGCAACTTCCATCAAGGTCAGGCAGAGGGACTAAAACTATATCCAAAGGCTCTGGATCTCAGTTGCTCATATCCACTTGCCTCTGTTGAGTTTAATTTAATTCTACTGGCCAGTTCTATGCAGGAGGTGAGACATCTGGTGGCAGCTCAGCCTTGTGGGGTCCCAGCTCAGTCCTGCTGGTGGTACTGTCTTTCCAGGGCCTGCTGGGTCCCGTCTACAATGATCACTGTCCCTGGGAACGCTGAAAGCACCAAGTGTGTATTTTTCATCCTTTTTCTTTCAAGCTTCTACTTTCAATTATGTTTGGAATATGAGTATATGGCCTGACTTTTTAAAAAACAAACAAACAAGCAAACAAAAAACCAAACCAAAATCTTCAGGGGCGCCTGGGTGGCTCATTTGGTTAAGTGTCTGACTCTTGATTTCAGCTCATGATCTCAGGGTGGTGAGATCGAGCCCCACATCGAGCTCTGTGTTGGGTGTGGAGTCTGCCTAAGATTCTCTCTCTCCCTCTCCCTCTGCCCCTAACCCCAACATGTGCGTGCTGTCTCTCTCTAAAAGAAAAAAACCCACAATCTTTTGTATTTTACGTGAATTTTAAAATTGCCTCCCATTTACTCCAATGCTAATGATTACGTTTAATCCTATCTCCTTATTTTGCGCTCTTTGTCTCACTGTTCTTTCTTTCTTTTTTTCCTCTCTCTCTCTCTTTTTAAAAAAGATTTTATTTATTTGACAGAGAGAGAGAATGAGATCACAAGTAGGCAGAGCAGCAGGTAGAGAGAGGGGGGAAGCAGTCTCCCTGCTGAGCAGAGAGTCTGATGTGGGGCTCGATCCCAGGATCTGAGATCATGACCTGAGCCAAAGGCAGAGGCTCAAGCCACGGAGCCAGCTAGGTGCCCCTCTCTCTTTTGCTGCCTCCCGTGGAATGTATGTATTTCGGACTTTGATTCTCCACCTTACAATTACATTGCTTGAAACTTACATATTCTCCTTCTATTCCTTCTGAGATTAGCTGTAACATGCATCCTTCACTTATAAAATCTGAAGTCAATAAGTTTACTTTAGAACACGTGCATTCCATCCACCTGCCTCCTGATTTCTTTATTACCATGGCATTTAATGGATATCTGTAGGCCCTATAAGATATGATCCTTATAATTTAGAGTATACTTTCTTTTAAGTTTCCTGATTCATTTCATACTTTCTTTGCTCCTCATTACTTTCCGCTGGGATCATTTTCCTTCTGCCTATGGGTATGTGTGGAGGCTCTTTATCACTGTTTACTCCCAATGTCCCTGTTCCTTCTCCCCCCATTCCCAGAAAACCACTCGTCTACTTTCTATCACTATATATTAGCATATGTTAGACATTTCATATACATCAAACTTTACAATATGTGGTCTTTTGTGATTGGCCTCTTTCCCTTTTCGAGGTTCATCCACATTGTAGCATCTCTCAATATTTAACTCCTTTTCATTGCCAAAAATATTCGATTGTGTGGATATGCCATATTTTATTATCCATTCATCCATTCAGTAGATGGACACTTGAATTGTTTCTACTTCTGCACTATTATGAATAATGCTACTATAAACACTTGTGTATAAAAGTTTTCACCGCTCTTAGATACACACCTAGCAGTGGGACTGCAGGGTGAGAGGCAACTCTTTGTTTAACACTTTGAGGGACGGCCAACCTGTTTTTCCAAGTGGCTGCACCATTTTACAAGTTCATCTACAACACAAGAGGCTTCCAGTTTTCACACATCCTTGCCAAACACACATTCTTATTTGTGTGTTTGACTGTAGCCACCCTAGTGAGTATGAAGCCATATCTCACTGGGGTTTGGGTTTGAATTTCCTAATGGCTAAAGATTCTGAAGATATTATCATGTGCTTATTGGCCATTTGTATATTTCCTGTGGAGAAATGTCTACTCAGATCTTTTGACCCTTTTTAAAATTGGTTTGTTGGGGCACTTGAGTGGCTCAGTGGGTTAAGCCTCTGCCTTCAGCTAAGGTCATGGTCTCGGGGTCCTGGGATCAAGCCCTGCATCAGGCTCTCTGCACAGCAGAGAGCCTGTTTCCCCCTCTCTCTCTGCCTACCTCTCTGCCTACTTGTGATCTCTGTCTGTTGAATAAATAAATAAAAATCTTAAATAATTTAAAATTGGTTTGTCTTTTTATTGTTGTTGACTTTTAAGAGTGTGTATGTATATATATATATATATACATATATATATACATATATATATATATATATGTATCTGGATACAATCCAATATATATATATTCTGGATATAATCTTTCAGCATATATATGACTTGCTACTATTTTTTCTGTGGGTTCTGTGGGTTATCTTTTCATTTTCTGTGGGTTATCTTTTCATTTTCTTGATGGTATACTTTGAAGCACAAAATAATTTAATTGATGAAATCTATTTTCTTCTTTTCTAGCTTTCTTCCTTCCTTCTTTCTTCCCTCCCTCTCCTTCCTTCCTTCCTTCCTCCCTCCTTCTTTCTTTCTTTCTTTCTTTCTTTCTTTCTTTCTTTCTTTCTTTCTCTCTCTCTCTCTCTCTCTCTCTCTTTCTTTCTTTCTTTCTTTCTTTCTTTCTCTCTTTCTTTCCTTCTGTGTTTGTGCTGTTGTGGCCATTTCTAAGAAGTGTTTGCCTATACCAAGGTTATGAAAATCTACTCTTATGTTTTCTTCTAAGATTTTAAAAAAGATTAGCTCTAACATTTAGGTTTATTTCCATTTGCAGTTAATTTTTGCAGATGGTGTAAGGAAGTGTAGCAACTTAATCCTTTTGCATGGGGCTGTCTAGTTGTCCCAGCACCATTTGTTGAAAAGAAATGTGTATTCCTTTGCAGGAAGCAGGAGAGATCATACACATTTGATAAACTTAAAAGAGAAGTTAGTAGTCTGTTCAATGGAAATCTGGGTTGAGACCTAAGGATAATGAGGGTGGTATAATGAAGGAGTATAATTAATGAATAATTAGATTATTTATATTTTTATTTTCTTTAACTATTGATGAATGTTTGTTTACTTTGTATCAATGAACTATGTGGCGGGTACTCTGGGTCTGTCAGTTACAACTCATTCCAACTCCCTCCTAGCATTCAGCATGTTGGAAGGCCTTGGGAGATAATCTTTCCAAGTCATTCAGGCTCTACCTATCAGATGCATTTGCATGAAACTTTGGTTCAGAAATGAACTAAGGGGTAGGAACTTCAGGGCAGGCTGTGGTGGAAACAGTACCATTCTGGAACCCAGAGCTGAAAGTATCAATTCATATCAATTCATACATATACATATTTAGGGTGAGAGTGTGTGCACACATGTATGAATGGTGGGAGGGGGCAGAGAGAGAGGGAGAGAGAGAATCTTAAGCAGGTTCCACGCTCAGCATGGAGCCCAATGCAGGGCTCAATCTCACGACCCTGAGGTCATGACCAGAGTGGAAATCAAGAGTGGATCACTTAACTGCCCGAGCCACCCAGGTGCCCCTCATTTTCTGTTTCTTATAAACAGCTTTCTGATATGGTGGCTTTCTGACTCTGATCTGCAAGCTGGCAAGGGAGAAGCCCCTTCTGTGTTCTGCAGCTTCTTGGTGGTAGGAGAGGCAGCAGTTCTCTTGGTAGTCTACTTCTGTGGTGTGTTTCTAAGTGTTCTTGAAGTTCAGCTTTACAGTTTCTTGTGAGCCTATGAGTAGCCTACAAATTTCATTCTACTTAAACTAGAAAGAGAAGATTCTGTTGCCTGCACTTAAGAAGACTGATTAATAGAGTAATTGGTAACAGAAGTGGTTACTTCTCTCTCTCAAAGAAAGAGAAATCTCTCTCTCAAGGAAAGACTCTCAAGGAAATGGAAATCTGAGATGAGCTCTCTGGCTCAGGTAGGTTTGAGAATACAGAGAGGTACCTGTTACCATTAGCAGATGGAGCACTGCTGTCCTCACCATCCTGTAAGACTTAAATGGTCATCTGTGGTCACCTGGAATGGGGGGCCCATTGAAAACAAGATTTAGGCAGATCCAGTGTCTGCTATGATAATCCGCCATGGAAAGGATAAGAATAAAAGAAGTTTTAGATGGGCTGTCTTTTACTAATTGGTCCAGGGAACTTGAATAACTAAACTAACTCAGTGATTCAACATCTCCATTTAAGACATGCAATTTCTATTACTGCCTGTGTTCATTTGGATTTCTGCAGAAGCCAAGGCAAATGTAAGTTGTTTCCTTGGGATGAAATGCCAAAAACAGCAGTAAAAAGGTGAGTTGGGAAAGGGATAGTAGCCAATAAAAGGCGCATTATCAAGTAAGCTGTCTATACAGGAAACTGGAGGTCTTTCTTACTGGAGAACTCTGGATGGTAGTCTAAAACGTGCCTTAGCTCTCTCACCTTTGGGGTGAGGAAGGTCTTGTCAAACACGGATGAATACAGGGTGCTTCCAGGGCGATGCCATCACTCCTTGGCACTTCTAGCCTTCCTTGTGTGTGGGCAGAATGGGATGCACCAGTCCCAGGAGGTCTCAGGCACAGAATCATTAAAGATGGCTTGTGGAAACTGGGTTGGCATGCACAAAATGGCAAGTGCTGAGGGGGTCAGTGTAGAGCACTAGCCGAATCTGGTACATTTAAATAAACTTACAATAAACTGCAGATCGGGCCTGAAAACAGCATAAAATTAGACACAGAGACTGGTTCCATGGATTCCTGATTTATAATGTAGTTGAATTCATAGCCTTGCTCGATTTCTTAGGTGAAAGTGAGGGTGCTGGTTATTAACAGCTGAGATCCAGAGAATTTGAATGATGACATTTGATAAGGCTCAAGAGAGTCATATTATCCTGATTCTCCCAACCTCACTGAACTGCCATTGCCAGGAGAAGTAAACCCACTGCAGTCTAATGAAGCTTTGTTAGAAGACCAGGCAGTAGTGACCCAAAGTAGTCTCTTTGGAGATGTTAACTCTTCCACCATAATTGACCTATAATGATAGTCAGATCCCAACATGCCTCAGGGGCTAATTACACAATCACATCTGGGAGCAGAAGTCTAATGTACTAAAAGATTTATAAGATTTAAAAATTTATAGTAGCACAGCCCAGACGAGTATGTGTGGGAGAGATTCCAAGGGTGCTAAACATAATTTCTGGTCCTGTTGAATTTATCTGTATGCATCAGCTTATCAAAGATTCTGCATCTAATTAGCTACCATGTGTACTGGAACAGGTTTGTTTGCTTGACTGTAAGTTGGAAACCCTGATGCACGGAGAAATTTATTGTTCAGAGTAACACTGGCATCTTCAAAAAATCACCTGTAATGCCTACCCTTC
The DNA here is from genome assembly GCF_010015895.1 of Lontra canadensis. NCBI lineage: Eukaryota > Metazoa > Chordata > Mammalia > Carnivora > Mustelidae > Lontra > Lontra canadensis. The sequence continues at coordinate 1,104,933 of NW_022631124.1, forward strand.
ATAGGTCAGAGTTGGAGATGAGAGTTGCTGCTCTTGAAATGGGCTCCTGATTACAACAGAGATGATGAGCTTCTACGGGGCTGAAATCAAATAGCGACACACATCACTGACAGACAGGCAGGTACCATTGCTGTAACAGGCTGCAGGGATGAGGGTGGTCGGGTGGTAATTAGCATGTTTTGAACCACAGAGATCTTTGGTGGTGAAATCTTTGGGCAGTCCACTAAGTTTACACTTGATCTGTATAACCAAAAAGCACTAAGCTTGGCAAAACAAGATTTGACTTGGGTCATCATGGGTGGAAGTCATGAACTTCTCAGACTTGTCTCAGTTCACTGACCAAAGTTCCTTGAATAAATGAGGGAATCAGGCGATCCTTGAAGAAGAGCCCTCTAGTAAGAAGACAAGTACAAATTGTAAATCTTTCTCCTATTCTTTTTGTAAGGGATCTGTAGTCACTTACTAGAAGCAAGAAAATACCCTCAAATTTCTGGAATGGTTGGATTCTGGCTCAGAGTCACAGGACTTAGGATATCACTGTGGTCCACTGGTCAAAACAGGGCTTCTTATGAGGGTCATGAGGTAAAGAGAGATTTAACCTGAATCTTGCCAGGTCACAAGGTGTCTTCAATCTACTGTTAGTTTATTTTCTGAATCTAGAGATGGAGTAGGCATACCTAGCTATCAGGTATACCTCCACATCAGCTCTGTGGAGTAAATCTAGAATTTTAAGAAGAGTCCAGGACAATTCACTGATGTGTTCACTCCTCACCAAAATTGTACACCAAAGGAAATAGCCATATTCATTGGCAGGAGGGGTGCAGACATCAAATGTTGAAAGATTCAGAAATAGTGAAAAGACTTTGATCTGTATAGAAGATACGTGGTTCTTGGAACGTAATAGTAAATTATCATACACCTAATCCTACTCCAGGGAAAGCCAAGGTGATCATTTTACCAGAATAAATCAGCGTGGCTCCTGGTTTGGTATGAAGTTACTAACCTGAAGATTATTTTTTCCACCCTTCTATTCTAGTCAGCAAGAAACACTAGAAGCAGTTTTCTATATTCTGGATGGCTTAAGGACTTCATTGTCTCATGATCTCATAGAATATCATGCTGGTCTACTACAATGACAGTGTCAGGATGATATATGGACTGCGATGTACCAGTGATGGGGTTTTGAGCAAAGCCATACTCTCCTTTGGAATGTAATCGTTTTCTTTAAGGAAAGCTCAAAAGCTCTTGCTTTTGAGCCCTGGTAGAGACTAACCACTGCACATCTGTTGACCATTTCAACTGAACTTTCCTTCATAGATTGGGTATTATCTGAACTATAAAGCCATCCCTTGGAATATGTAACCATAACTTTCAGTATATGATTAGCCCTCCCTCATCACTTGGGGGCGGCATGAGGTCTTACAGGGGCGACTACGTTGAAGACCATGTGGCTCGCAGTGTCAGGATGGTTAACCCGAGGGTACCATCTTAAATCTCAACCCACTACTAAGCCTCCATGGGGAGTTCCTGATGGCCGGTCTGATCAAGCAAGAACATGTCTGAACTCCGTTTACAGATGGTGTCGTAGATATGCTTGCACTGTTGCAAACTGAACTGTTGTGTCTGTGTATTCATATTCAGGTATGGCCTTGGAGGATAGTAGAGAGGAGAATTTCTTTCAGGAGAAAATTGAAGTGGGATGTGTTGTCTGTTTTCCTGGATGGAAAGATGGCCTGAGATCAGAATGTGTACCTTTTCATGGGCTGTAGTTTACTTCTGGCCAGACAGACAGAGATTTGGAAAGAAGGAGACTAGAGAAGAAAAATGACAAAAAGATCTAGGGAAGAGAATGTGGGTAAGCCTCTCAAAATAGCCTATGTGAATGTGAGAATGTTTGCGACCCATGTGGTGTTTCACTAAGGGGTGCTCCCTTGGAAGACGTCTTCTTGTAACCAAGTAGACAATTAATGAGCCCTATTCATACCAATCAACCTCTTTCCCCTGACATCCCTGTGGTTTTTGGTGGAGCAATGGTAGACAAGGTGAACCAAGCAGGCTTGGGGGGAGGATGAGAAAGACGGGGCTCATGCCTTGAGTGAGGCTGACCTCTTCCACTAAAGCTGAGCGGGACCAGCTGGAAGACTTGATGCAGCCCCCAATCCTGGAGTGGAGGAAACCCAGCCAGCTACTCAGGGCCATTTAGATTACATTTGAACTTTTCCATTGTGGAGGGGTCAGTGACTCATGCTTCCTGAAACAGACATTAACACTGGGTATGATGCTTCTGCGACATCAAGAGGGAACTTACTAAATGCCTCATTCATGGTAGTGGTGTCCCACAAAACATTTTCTCTGGCCAAGGAAATTATTCTACAACCTCCTTCTTTCTGCCAAGCTCAGTGGATTCATTGATATTCAAAAGGTGCTTCATCACCCATATAATGGGGAGCTTTTAGCATGATGAAATAACCTAATGGAGATCTAGTTATGGTATCCGTTGGGAGCCAGCACCTTGAGAGGTTGGAATGGTGTCCTGCAGTTTGCGGTATGTGCTTTTATTCAGTGATCATAGATGGGGGTGTTTTTCCACACCAAGAAAACGAGCATCTGGGAACCAAGAGATAGACACGGGAGTGGCGCTATCATACCTACCCAAAGAGTTGTACATATTTTGCTTCCCATTCCCACAACTTCAGTCTTCAGTGAAGATGGTTTTTTTCCACATGAGGGATACAGCGATGGTCCTGTTGAATGGGAAGTTGGGGCTACCCTCCTACTCACGTATCACTGGGTGAGCCTGTCAGAATAAGATGACCATGCTGGCTGCGGTGGTGGATTCTGATCATCGGGGGGGGGGGGGCTGTGTTGTTGCTGTTACACAATGCAGGGAGGGGCCAGTGTTTCTGGAACTCAAGGATTGTCAGCCTGCCTCTTAGGAGAGCAAACGCATTGACCAAAGTTAATAAAAAATTGTAGCAACACCACATAAATGGAAGCACAAAGGACTCCTACTTTTTGCGATGGAAAGTCCAGGTCATGCAGAAGATGGAGAAGTCTTCGCAGCAGCAGTTCTTTCGAGCAAATGCGACTTGGATGGATAGTGGGGAAGGAAGAACCACAGACATCAGCCACAGGTCTATCCCACCTCCCCGCTCCATCGCATTAGATGTGCACTGTGGTATTATAACTAAGAGATACCATTGTGGAAAAGGATTCCGGAAGACACTGTGTGGATGCAAGCCCAGAAATCTGAAGGAGAGTTTTGAAATTCTATAGATCTTGAAAATAAGGTATTTTAGCCAATTTAACCCACATTTCAAGTAACATGGAGTCTCCACTTGATATCAAAGATTTGAGAAGCAGAATTTTGCTCTATAGCTTAGACCAAGAGGGCTTTTAGGTCATCCAGAAAGTAATTTAGTTAGTAAGAGTCCAAAATCCAAAGAAATGATCGCAGTGTTGACTGTCTTCCTGAAAGTAGGGAAACAAAATGAAACCTCTTGCTTTTACTTTGGAGGAGACATTCCAACAGGCTCCCAAATTCTGGAACATCAAAAGCTGAGCTGGCAGGTGCCTTATTTTTATTGTATTTATTTTTATTTCTCTCTCATGTGGGTGTCTAGACAAGGTCTCTGGGAACCTGTCATTACCTGCCCTTAGGATCCTAATCATGATATTGTTCATGCCGGTGACAAGTGTGATGTCCTGTAGGCTGGGCTCCTGAGGTGGCATAGGCCCCGAGGTGTGGTTAGGGCACGCAATGGGAGCTATACATAAGTCACTGTTAGATTATACCACCTACTTATCCTCTGATCATCACTGTGACCATCCCTGGTTCCTCTTCTCTTTAGGGCGTTCGTGACTTCCTCTTGATTGTCAGTGCCTCCCTCCTTTAAAACATCCTGGCGCTTCCCACACCAATGTCTTCCACAAGGCCCCAGAGAAGGAAACCTTTGAAAGCAGAGGGTGAGTGTGTGTGGGGAGATGGAATGAATGCAGCCTCTTTGGTAAAGGCAGCTGTAGCCTATATTCAGCCTAATCTACAATTATGTTCCATACTATTTGGTTGAGCACTATCCAAATCCCCTTCCATGAATATCTTTCAGATTCTGGATGTGTCAAAAGCACATTTCTACGTCTCTTTTTAGACGTTCTGTCTCTGCGATTTGAATCCTGAAGGACAGGTTGTCCTTCTAGAAGGTTGCTGGAGCTGAGGACCCCTGGTTCCTGATCTTCCTGACCCAGTTATCCAATTCCCTAAGCTGCACAGTATCTTTTGTACACATTCCCTTCTATAGGAGCTGGAGTCCTGACTAATGCACAGAATGGCACTAGATAATAAGCTTTCAACCGCAGGCTCCCAGAGAAACGTGAATTATTTAGAACTTACATTGGGCCAAGACAAGAAAAGGGACTGTGGGATTCTTAATCATTCTCTAAGGTGGGAAGTCATCCCAGGTGCTGTGGGTTGGCAAAACAGCTAATTAAATCATCACCCATGGTGCAACAGGCTGGGGAGCCCACAGAGGGTAAATCCCTGGGGAACCAGGAACCTGTGGAGAAGACCAAGTAAATGCGACTGAGATTCTCCTGAGTAGCACTTGCTTGACACCAAGAGAGAGTCAAATCCCTAAAGTCTTTCCTCAAGGAGCAGGATGAAACCCAAAGCCCTTCTGCGATCATAAAACAGTCTCCTACTTCTCGTCACCATTTATCATGCCCACTTTTCCTCATTGCACACTTCACTACAAGGATCTGAACTTGGCCCTAGGGGAAGGGGACAGGGTGAGCAAGTTGAGAGGCTCAAAGTAGTTCATAAAAGAAGAAGCTTAACAGCTGGAAAGGAAATGCAGAATTTTCTCTTTGTTCATCCCAAACCTCTTTGGCTTAGCATGGGTCATAGTCCTGCCCCATCTGCAAGGGGAATGGGTTTTGCGTTTGAGAGCACACCAGAGTCACCAAACCAGGGAGAAGCAAAATCCCCCAAAGGGAAGTCATGGGGGCAGAGAGTATAGACAATGATCTACTTGGGGAACCAACACTGGGGTGTTTGTCACAGTGGCCATTGGGCACCTGACCCGGAGGTGGCCAATTCCTAGATGAAGACAAAGGAATTAGGCGAGTGTGCATTGCTTCTGTGTGTGAAGCCTCCCACGGGGTGCTTTATATAAACCATCATGTTTGGTCCTCATAACATTTCTGGGCTGCCGGTACCATAGGAATCCCAGTTTACAGAACAAGGGCATTTTGTGGTGGACTGGGCTCACACAGTTGACCCCACAATGCCCCAGCCACATGGGAGGGGAGCTGGTCCTCTGAGCTAAGCTGAGGAGACTCATGGTCTCCGGTCTCAAACCTTCACCGGAGCACAGTGGAAAGACACAAAAATCAATGCTAAGAAGGGAACAAAAGGGGCGTGCAGAGGTAAGCAGAGACAGACATGCACACGGAGAAGCTGGTCCCTAGAGCAATTAATTGAGGGTCCTAGAATCAAGTTGTAGTCCACTTTACAGCCTTAAAATAAATTGGCCAACAGAAAGAAAAAGAAACATCAACAAAAACCAAGTGAAATCATCTCTGATTTCACTGAGGATGGTTTGGTAGAATTCTGTTCATTGTCACAGAAAAAGCAAAGAGGGGATTAACATATTCCTGTCAGTCAATGTTTTCAACCTCAGGAGAGGGACCTCGTGGGGTTGCTGACTGGTGAGTCTGACAGCAGAGAGGGGGTTCCGGTGTGGTCAACAGAGGGGAGTTCCAGTCCTTGGATTGGATACGTCAGGAAAGAGTATCTTGGAGAGGGGGAGGAGGGGTCTGCCTGGAGGCTCCATTGAACTCCGGCCAATGGCAGGGGTCCAATGCTTCACCATTCCAGAAATGCCCAGTGTATAGAGGGGCTCTAGCACAAAACACCTGAATATATAGTCCAGAATCTCTTTGAGGTATAACGTCTTTCATATAAAGCCCTCTTCGTAGCTTTTTGAAAAATCCACGACCACCTTTTCCTTTCCATTTTTATTACTCACAGTGTCCAGACATTCCTCTAGGGACAGTCACTTAGTGGACGAGACCAGCACCAAAACTCAAACACATTTAAAAACTAAATTTTCAGGCTGCTGACACACCGTCAGAGGCCAGGATGCGTGGGCTGTGTTTGTTTGCAGAGGCCCAGGGATGTCACCACCTTAGAGAAAAGATGGATATTAAAATACAGAGTTAAGCATAACAGAAATAGTCTACTTTTCAAAGGAAGTCCTTGTGCAGGAAATCGAAGGTGTTCGACCAGCCAGTGGTGGAGTGTCCGACCAGCTTTTACTGTATTTTTTTTCTTATTACATTAAGGCACATTTATAATTTGGACGGAGAAAAAAAATTGGCCATAATTCCATTACTGTAGTGCCTTAAAACATTCCTTATGTGTTCCTTTGTTCCCATGGTTTCTACCCTGTTGCGTAAAGCCCTCTGTTTTTTCCCCACCTCACAGGAGAGGTGTACGCTCCTTCCTGTTGTCATTTGATAGTTACCATTATTTTAAAACTAAAGCTCATCCAAGACTTTGGCTCGCTGGATCCCAAGTAATAACCTGGGTATAGTTCGATGGTAGAGAGTTCCTAGTACCTATTCCAAACGAACCCCAGATTCATACTGGAACGCGACTTTGCTGTCTTGAGTGTAGGCAGTTTTGCCTTAAAGAGCAGAAGACAAATAGAAGGAGGAAACTTGTAAGACATTAAACATGGATAGTAAGCCTGCTCATAGCTCAGGAGATACAGGTGAATCTCGAGGGCATGTTAGGTTAGACAACGCGCTGGCAAGGGGCACGCGCACCAGGTGCAGAATCCAGAAATGTGATAAATGTGGATGGAGAGTCAGCGACCGGCCGGTTACATGGAAGAGTGTGTGAGTGGGAGACTCGTTGGCACCAGCTGGAGGGAACTGATGGTTGAGAAGCGTCACGGCCCTCAGGCTGGCAGCTCTGTCACCCGTAGATAGGTCCAGCATGCGCTGACAGCCCCGCGGCTGCTTGCAGCCAGCTGCAAGGGCAGACATGGTGGTCTCTCTGGAGATAGAGTCGCTGCGTTTCTCCAGAAAAAATGAGCATGTGTTATTGGTTCCAGGCACCTCCCTCTGTTGGACCCCTGCCCCACCCCAGCTCTGACCTTTGCCATCACCCCGTCTGTGGGGAGGGCTGGTGTGGGAGACAGGGATAAAGGGACAGGGAGGTGTCTGTTCTGCCCTGCACGTTGCCCTGCTGGTTACCCCCCCCACACACACCTCTCGCCCTTGCGGCTGGTGCTGTGTGTTAAATGCAGTTAGTAAACGGTGTGCTTCTAGCATTTTATTTTTTAAGATTTTATTTATTTGACACAGAGGGACACAGTGAGAGAGGGGACACAAGCGGGGGGTGTGGGAGAGGGAGAAGCAGGCTTCCTGACACACAGGGAACCTCACGCAGGTTTTGATCCCAGGACCCTGGGATCATGACCTGCGCAGAAGGCAGATGCTTAACCGACTGAGCCACCCAGGTACTCCTGCTTTTAGCTTTTTAATTTGGTCTGGGCCTTTTTATTTCTGATGGCTGAGAGGGCATACTTGGGGTGCACGTGAGGGCCATCATTGCATCCAAGAAATCATTTCCCACAGGACAGGTCATCAGAAGGTGTCTGGGTTTGGGGACAATTGTTGTCATCCAAAACATGCAGTTTTCCCAGGAAGGCTCATTTGAGTTTACATTCTTTGTATGGCCACAAAGTGGAACTTCAACTAAAGATGTAACAAATTATTATGCAACGCCACAAAGGCAGATCATGTAAAACACACATACCTTACTTATTCTTATTTTTTTTTTTTATAATTTTATTTTTTATAAACATATATATATATATATTTTTTCCCCCAGGGGTACAGGTCTGTGAATCTCCACGTTTACAAACTTCACAGCACTCACCATAGCACATACCCTACCCAATGTCCATAACCCCCCCCAACCCCCCTCTGCCCAGCAACCCTCAGTTTGTTTTGTGAGATTAAGAGTCACTTATGGTTTGTCTCCCTCCCAATCCCAACTTGTTTCATTTACTCTTCTCCTACCACATTAACCCCCCATGTTGCATCTCCTCTCCCTCATATCAGGGAGATCATATGATAGTTGTCTTTCTCTGATTGACTTATTTCGCTAAGCATGATACCCTCTAGTTCCATCCATGTTGTCGCAAATGGCAAGATTTCATTTCTTTTGATGGCTGCATAGTATTCCATTGTATATATATACCACATCTTCTTTATCCATTCGTCTGTTGATGGACATCTAGGTTCTTTCCATAGTTTGGCTATTGTAGACATTGCTGCTATAATACTTATTCTTATTTTTAAGAGTGTACTAAAAAATCCCTGAATGAGTTTAAGAGCAAGGGGTGTGCTTGGTACATTTGTACATCTGTTTTTCATTTGAATCCATGGATGCTTAAAATTTTCTTTCTTCTTTCTTTCTTTCTCTCTTTCTTTCTTTCCCCCTCCCTCCCTCCTTCCCTCCCTCCCTCCTTCCCTCCCTTCCTTCCTTCCTTCCTTCCTTCCTTCCTTCCTTCCTTTTTCTTCCTTCCGAGAGAGAGAGAGAGAGAGAGAAAGAGAGAGTGAGAGAGAGGAAACAAGCAGGGGCGGGGTGGGGGAGGGGCAGAGGGAGAGGGAGAGAGAAACTTAAGCAAATACTATGCCCAGCATAGAGCCTGTTGTGAGGTTTGATCTCATGACCCTGAGTTCATGACCTGAGCTGAAACCAAGAGTCGGACCCTTAACGGACTTAGCCACCCAGGTGCCCTTAAAATTTTAATTTTACATATAACACTGGTTTCTAAAGATGTTCTTTGATTCTATACATATTAGATTTCAGCTCTTTACAGAACACCCAGGTCATGGCATATATCAGAAGTTGACATGGTTGTCCCTGCTGCGGTGACGCCAGATTCCCAAACGGACTTGCAGAGAGTCTCCGCTGTGCCACCTCTAATGAACACTGCTGGGGTTGAGCCGATGAGGAGAGCCTGAAGCTGAAGTCAGCGCAGAGGGAGAGCACCCACCCTGATGAAGCATGTGCAAAGTCAGCCGTGGGACAAGCGTCATGCTTCCTTGTTGCTGTGCGAGTTTCAGATACCTCACCTTGGAAATCAGCAGGGAGAATGAACATAAATGCATGAGACATTCTCACTAAACGCTGACAGGTAGATGGACCCAGAGAAAGTCCCAGGTACTTGGTGAGGTCAGAGGCTCACAGCCCTCTAGCCCTCTGAGCACTTGTCACCTGTCTGGCTGTGGCAGCCAGCACCCCTGGGTCCGGGGAAGTGCGAGCCATTGCTCTACCAGCAAAGGACTCGTGAGGTTCATGGTGGCACAAAGCCAGCCAGTATGACACAATTGCCAGAGCGGTTTAAAAATAAGAGAACATGGTGTAGACCGGGTCGCCGGCACGGGGTCAGGGGGGCTCCGTCCTGGGGGAGGTGGGGCTGTCTAGTGGAATTGGAGATGGAGACTTCATCCAACCGAAGACTACTCATCTTGCCACTGTTGCTTTAAAAGTGCACAGATGTCCTGCTGCTTTTTTCTCTTCCTTGTTACTGATGAGAACCTGGCTTGTTCCACAAGACAGTTAGGACCTGAGCATCTCCGATTTGTGGTAGTTAAGTATTCCATAACCAATAATAATAATAATGATGGTGACATGTGAATTTGTGTGGTGCTTGATCATTCCCGAAGTGCTGATATTTGGAAACTCAGCTTTGCATCACAGCAGCCCCGTGGGAATTCTTGTCTCTAATACCCCCACACCCCCTGATTCTCACCTGCATGTCAGGTGCTCCTGAGTCTTGAGCCCATAGTTGCCAGGGGCCAGTTCTCTGCCTCTGAGCTCAGCATGGACCTCCCAGCCCCCTTCCTTTCGTACACTTCACCCAACCTTCTCAGTCCTGGGCTTCCCCGGGGGACTCTTTCTGTCCCTCTCCCACCGGATGGGGCCCTCCTCGCTTAACCAACCTCACACCCAGCATGTTCCCTCACAAAGCTTGTGCGGTGCATGCTTGCTCATCTGTGGGACTGTGCATGGTCACTGCACGTGGCCTGGTCGAAGGTTGGTTTGGAGCCGAGTTTCGTAGGTGGGCTGGTGTGTGCAGACACAACTTCCAGCTCTGTCCAGGCCCCCCAATTGGAGCAGGTGTGGCTTCAGCCCCCTGGCCTCACGCCACGTGGTGATGCTGTTGTGATAACATGGATGGGCCACTTTAAGCCCATGGAAGAGGGCCTGGGACGCCCACAGCAAGCAGAATGTTGTCATTACGTGAGGGCTACACGCAGTCCCTGCTGAGGGTGGCTTCGTGCTCCCAGGGACTCTGGCTCCTATTCCCCATTCTGTCCCCAGCGCCCACCATAACACGGGCACACGACAGGCTCTTGATAAACATCTCTTGAATAAAAGGATGAAATGGATGAGTTCAAGGGGGAAAAAAAGATTGGTCCCAAAGGCCAGACAAACATGGTTACCATTTAGACATGCTTTAGGGGAGGGAAGAAAAGATGTGCTCTGCTTCTGGGCCAGTAGGATGTGAACCACTTGTCATAGCTGTGACACAATGCCAGGCATGCTGCTGGCTGGTCCTTTATTCTGAAGACAAATGATGGGTCTCTTAGTGTAGCTGGGGGGCATGTGGGCTGTGGATTCTGGGGGAGGGGAGTTGTTCTTCCCTGCTTTATAGTGATCTACAAGATATGTCCTCCCAGAGACCAAAACCTTTTTGAGGGTAGACCTTATCTTATTCACTGTAGCATTCCCTCGTGCTTGGCCTAAAGCATTATACCTGAAAATATGTTGACTCGATTTTCGGTTTCTTAGTGGATATAAGGGTAGGGAATGAAGTTGATAACATGAGAGTGGGAGCTGACATTTAAAAAATTATTTCGGCTTTGCCATATAAAAACCCCACAACAAACAAGAGTATACAATATATTCTTATATGGTCAAGGATGCTGGCTAACTCCATCCCTCTTCCAGTGCCTGATAATCTCCTTTTTCCTCATGGGGTTTCCTGAGCTTCAGTCCATTTCTTGGTAAACATTAAGTGAATTTTGGTCTATTGTTTTGCTTTTAAATGAGAATGAATTTCAAGTAGAAATTCTACATGTAATGTCATGTAGATGAAATTAGCCTGACTGTAATATTCCAATACTTTTATGGCTTAAAGGAAATACCGTTTTGTTATCTGGGATGGTTTTCTAATGATGAAAAGAGAAAATGAGAGCTTTAATTATCAAAGAAAAAACCATGCAGAGAATGGTCTATGTAGACATCTTAAGTAGAAGAAAAAACCCAACAACCCCCCAAGTATTGCTGTTTCTTAATTATGCAGTCTCAAGATAAGTGTTAGAATAATTCTTTTATTAGAGATTCAGCATCTGTGAGAAATTCACATTTTTGTTATTTACTTGTAAAGCTTTTAAACATCTCTTACTTAAAAGGAATGATAATTAGCCCGAGGAGAGCAGCTCACCAATCAGTCTCTAAACTGATACAAATAGGAGCTGTAATCAGGTTAACTGGCAGTACTTGCTTCCTCATCTAGAAATTTCTTATCGGTTTTGGCACTGCTCTGCGTGAGCAAAGCTGACAAGGTTCCTGCTCTTGTGGAGTTCATGGTCTCGAGAAGTAACCAGAAAATGAAAAGCAAATAGTTACACACATATACATATAACTACCTCTTTTCTTCTTTCTTTCTTTTTTTAAAACTATTTTTCATAGTAAGTGTTTAAAGGGAGGAGTGGAGGGTATTTTGGGAGCACATCAGAGAACTTTATTAGGTTGGGGGAGTAGGGATGGCTTTTGGGGATTTAGGAAGAATCTGGGGGGGTTGAGCAGGAGGAGAGTGAAGACGGATGTCCCAGGAGGAGGGAGATGTATGTTCAAAGACCCTGAGGCTGATAGTTTGGTCTACCCAAAACTTCAGTTGTGAGGGACTGAGGAATGCTATTTTGTTTGTTTTATATTTTTTGGAAAGATTTTATTTATGTATTTGAGAGGGGGGGGGCACAAGCAGGAGGAGTGGCAGAGCGACAAGTAGACTCCCTGCTGAGCAGGAGCCTGATGTGGGGCTGGATCCCAGAATCTGGAGATCATGACCCAAGCCAAAGGCAGATGCCTGGCCAAGTGAGCCACCCAGGCACCCCAGGAATCTACCAATACATTCCAGCCAGGTTGTCCTTTCAGCTCCGCTATGTACCTGACTGATCTGGGCATAGCTATAGCCAGAGCCCAGACACGACCAGGACGGGAACGTTTGCCTGCTGCCCTGTCACCTCAGGTGGAGTCCAAGCTAGAATCCTGGCTCTTCACTCTCTGGTGTGACTGTGATGTCCTGAGGCTCAGCCCTTCTCCCCATACTCACTCCACTTCTGCTTCTCACTCTCTATGAACTTGTCCTTGACATATCCCTCCACCTGATGCACCATTTGCCACCTTTACTGGCCAATTCCTATTTAACCTTTGGAGACAGACCTCAAGGCCCACCTCCTCTGGGTAGAATTTCATAGTCTCCAACTCTGTTATCTTCATAGGATTTGGTCCATCCTTCCATTATAACAACCATCGTCTATTGTTCACTGCTGCCAACTGTGATCTTGTTGGGGGCAGTAACTCTGACTTACCTTGCTGTCATGGAACCTGAGAGAGTGCCTTGTGCATGTGTGAGGCATGTGGCAAGAAAATCCACGAATGGAGAGCATTACCTAAAGACCTCATACTGAGGGCACCTGGGTGGCTCTGTCAGTTAAACGTCTGCCTTTTAGCTCAGGTCATGATCCTGGCATCCTGGGATCCGGCTCCCTGCTCAGTGGGGAGCCTACTTCTCCCTCTCCCTCTGCACTCCCCCACCAGCTCGTGTCCTCTCTCTCTCTCAATAAATAAAATCTTTAAAAAAACAGGTATGGATATAGATATATAGATATGGCTCTGTCACTGTAGCTATATATACATCTAGTTATAGATACATAGGATAGATACAGATATATAGATACGGATACGGATATAGACACAGATAACAACACTCCCACCATGCATGCAGTGGCAGGACTCGTCTAAAATCAGCTTTCCTTCATGCTACGGATTTGGTTAGATTTAGTATAGGTTTAGCCATCAGCGCAACACACACAGTGAAGGCACTGCCCTCGCAGCTACTGAACGCATCGTTTGCATCTCCCTTGGGTTTTGGTGCTAGGCAAGTGCCGCCCTGGCCTGTTTACCCTCAGAGCTAACGAGCGCCTCTCAAATTCCTGCTGTGCTGCAAGTCGGGTCAGGAGCGGGCCGAGCTCTGCTGCCCCCGTGTGTCCCAGCGCAGAACTGCAGGGGGTGGGCAGCTCCGTCAAGCGGCGGGGGTGGGGGGGCAGGGAGCACGCGTCGCTATTCCTGCCTTCAGAGCCCCAGGAAGAAAAAAGTGTTGGATCATGATTGTCACCGGCTTGTGGCCTCTGTGAACAGCGAAAGTTGGAGGTTCTCTCCCCAGAAGAAACAGCTTCAGCGGGCTGAGGTTTCAGGCTCCCTGTAAGAACTAGAAAGAAAGGTCCGGTGTGTGGGCAGGGTGGCTGGGGAATTCGCCACCTGCAGTTCGAAAGAACCAGCTTGCAGGAGCCGCTTTGGTATTCTGCAACAAACTGTCCGAAGCCCCTCTTCCGTCGCTGTTTTGTGTATCAGTGGATCCGGGGTTGCAGTCGGCCCAGACGTCGAGGAAGAGAGAGAAATCGCTCCAGCTGGTGGGAGCTCCAGACGTTTTATTTTAAATAAAGGCTGATATTTTAGCTTCGTCTATGAGTTTCACAATTCTTACGAGTTTGGATAGACTGGTCCACTAACATGTTAAAATTTGGAGATAGACATTGCGTGTGCATCTCTTGCATCGGACTAGAATATTCTCCACCCACCAAAGACCTATTTTTTCCTCAAGACCAAGTCTCCCTGGGGAAGTGTCTCTGACTGTCATGAGAGTTTCCCCACTGGCACCTGGCTCCTGATGCTGTGGGCTCCCCTCATGTGCTGTGGTCAAGGGCGCGGGGTCCCTGGCTCCTGAGCCACAGTGTGGCCTGTTTCTAGGACTCAGCAGAGGACCCTTAAATGGGTGCTTAGTTAGACTGAATGTGTGCTTCCGGATGCCCTCCTGAAACTTAGGGTAGCTGTAAACGTTTCCCAAACCTTTAAAGTTATTTTAAATGAATTTTTGGGTAGATTTGGAATGTGGGTAGGAGTTGCAGAGGGAAACGTCTATTAATTAAATATATCTTGGATATATATATTTTTAATTTATTTATTTTAGAGAGAGAGAGAGAGAGAGCATGCCCGTGGGAACGTGAGGAGGGGGGAGGGACAGAGGGGGAGGGAAAGAGAGAATCTCAAGCAGATTCCCTGCTGAGCATGGAGCCAGACAGGGAGCTTGATCCTATGACCCTGAGCCATCACGACCTGAGCTGAAATCAAAAGTTGGAAGCTTCACTAACTGAGCCACCCAGGGGCTCCTAAATATAGCTTGGATATTTAGCCTAGTGGCCCTTTGACACCACCAGCAGGCTGTTTGTAGGCTTTCCTCAAGGGAGGACCCTTCAACGGCCAGAGCCTTACTTCAGGTCATAAAGGGACCAGCTCCCAGCAGTGCTCAGCAAGCCCAGCCTCCGCTCTGCTTCATGTGGAGGACAGACAGCCCTTCAAGGCTTTCTTTTCAAGACACTACGTCTGGTTGAGTTTCCTTTCTTACCTGTGATCCCAGCCAAGCCACGGAAGGTTTCTGAGTCCCCACCACCCCATCTGCAAAATGAGGGCTTGGGCTGGGTGACCTTCAGGAGCCTCACGTGACATAATGTTCTGGATCCTCGACGGAGCTGACACGGAAGTGAGGGGGTCAGATGCAATTGGAGAGAACGTCGCAGATGGGAGTGGAACCTTTCTGCTGGCTCTCTGAAGGGTGGTAAAACTGGGGCAGGGGACCTTTAGAAACCCGTCCCCACCAGGGACGTCTTTGCATGTGGACTGTTGGAGGAGTCCTCAAGGTATTCTCCATTTTTCTCGAACCCCAGGCCACAGCGATGCTCCTGGGAAGGGACCCCCCCCCCCCTGGGTAAACAGGCACTGCGCGCCGGCAGACTGAGCAAGCGCCACCAGGATGCTCAAAGGAGGATTGCCAGAGGGCGTGCCCCTGGGGGGACAAAGAGCGCTTCACCCCTGGTGCCATCTTCACTCGGTACAGCCATGCCCACTGTCAGAGAGTTGGCAGTGACATCTCTTGCGTGACATGATCACCTCTATACAAACAAATCTGCTGCATACCAGCAGGAGCCTGATCATCGTCAGGGCCCATTGAAGAAACACCCAATCTTTATTTGGAGCCTGCAACTGTTTTCCATCCATTCATGTCGCTGTCCCTTGCACCACAAGGAAAGCAGACCCCGGAGATCTCGTCTGGAGTAATGCTGACCACTGATACAAGTAAAAGTAGCCTTTCGAATAAGAATTATAAGGAGCCCTACTTCTCTGGGCTGTTCACAGGTGCCATACCCTTGACCTTATCCTGTGGCGTACAAGAGATTGACAGTCACATATGTATGGGACCGGGTCTCACCATAGATGGTGGGAGGGCTTCTCAGCAGTCTCCAGGGCTGGTGGTTACTATGTCAGGTGTTTGCTGGTTGGCTCAACAGAAGTCTATTCTGGTGTCTGCTTCTTCCTTAAAGTGTGCTCTTCTTTACTTCTGTGACCAGACAGTTTTCTCTCACCTCTCTCTGTTGAATCCTCTTCCTTCGACCATGCCCTGAATATGGATGGTCAGCAAACATAGGCTCTAAGGTTGATGACTATTAGCCATGTCCCACCATCACCCTCCGAGCCAAGGCCACGGACACACTGTGCTGTTAATTACAAGCACGGCCTCCCAGTGGATTTCTCATCTGTCCTCAGACTGTCCCTCCTTCACACAGCGTTCAAAGTGGTCACCACTAAAGGCCATTTCAGAGGATGTCTCTTTGCTGCTTAGCCACTTTCATGCCTCCTAATTGCCATCAGGATAGATCTGAACCCCTTCCGGAGGCCCAGAATTTCATGGACTTTTTGAAAATGGAGTTGAAAAAGGTGAATTATTTTATCTTTGCAGTAGGAAGGATGCGTGGATGGGGTTCACATAGGGTTACGAGAGTTGCTGCCTTTTTTTTGAATATCAACTGCATTTTAAGAGCTTTAATAGATGGTGTTTCATTTATTTCTCATGACAATTCTGTAAGGCCTATCTCGTACTATTAAATGTCCATGTTTCAGACAAGGAAATGCAAGCCCAGAAAGGATCTGGTGAAATGAACAAAGTTGTACAGGTGGTAGGTGGCAGAACTGGGACTTGAATCCAGACCCTGTGACCACCCAGGGCTTCGGTCTCTATCACCACCCTTGTTTCTCTGAGGCCCATAGGATCGTTGCTGGGCACTGAACACACTGGAATTTTTATTTTGTTATTCATTTATTTGTTTTAAAGTAGGCTCCATGCTCACCATGGAACCCAGAGTGGGGCTCAAACTCATGACCCTGAGATCAAGACTGGAGACGAGTTGGATGCTCAGCTAACTGACCACCCCACCCCCCTACCAGGTGTCCCCGAGGAAACCGGAAATTGAATGACTTTGGAGATCAATTCTTCAACGGAAGTGTTTTCCTGTGGAAGGAAGGAAAGAGTATTTTCTTAACAAATTTAGTGCAATTCGTCCTGGGTGGAGAAGTCATGAAGACAGTGACAGAGCAGGAAAACATAGCTTTATTTTCCAGGTTCAGCAAGATAAACCCAAAGAAGGCATGCTTCCCGTTTCTGTGCTGTATAAGGAGGACTCGAGCCTATCAACACCATTTTCAGCTCTGAAATTCTGGGCTCTTCCAACTGTTTGCTGCAAAATGAATATTTTACGTTTCTAAGGTGCATGCCTATGGAAGGAGGAGAGTACTCTTTTAGTTTTAACTTAAATGTTTTAAAATTTAAATACAAACGTGCTTGTTTAAATAAACATACCCATCTGTCATAGGGAAAAAACCCACTTATTCAGAGTACATTTTCTTCAGAATACAAATGTTGTTTGTTTGTTTTTTTTTTTTCAATATAACAATGTTCTCTGTATTGATTTGGGGTTCGGTCATCTGAATGCTGTCTGTTAGCTGAGACCTTAGCTGGGGCAGCTGATTGGAACTGTGACCTCTCTGTGGGGCCTGAGGCTTTCATGACTTGGGGGATGGGGTCAAAGGGGTAAGGGAGGGAGCAGTCAGGTAGATGTTCTTTCAGTTTTTATGACCTAGTCTCTGAGAACCTGTGGCATCACTTCTGCCCAGGACCAAGGGAAGGACCGTAGAAATCATGATGGAGGAGTGTCATCTCTTTGAGGATAGAGATTTTGTCTACATTTCCTCTGATGCACACAACATGTGGCACATAGTAGATCCTGTGTTTGCACATAGTAGGTCCATGTTTGATGAGTGAATGAAGACTCTGAACACTGAATAATAAAAGAAGATCCAATAATAAATTTGGAAAAGATTAAGACAGACACTTCATTGAAGAAGAAAAAGAGATAAATATAAACTCATGAAAAGATTCTAAACCTCATTAGTCATTAGATAACTGCAAATTAAAATCATACGGAGATACCACTACAGACCTATTAGAGTGGGTAACAATGAAAAGACTGGCCACACCAAGTGTTGGTGAAGATGTGGAGCAGTTGGCCCTTGCTTACACTCTGATGGGAACATAACATGGTAAAACCATGTTGGCAAACGGTTTGGCTGTTTTTTTTTTTTTTTAACATGTTAAACATATTTATCATATGATCTGGCCATCCCGCTCCTAGGTATTTAAACACAGAAGCAAGAGTGTTGGTTCATACCAAGCCTTGTACTCAAATGTTCACAGCAGCTATATTTGCATAGTCAAAATCAGACAAAAATCCAGGTGTCCATCAATAGGAGAGTGTGTAGGCAGACTGTGGTATGTCCACGTGATGGGATTCTGCCAGACAATGAAACAATGGAGTATTACAGAATGAAATAACATGGGAAAATCTCAAAATAAAGAAGCAGACTGGAAAAAGCCAGATAAAAAAAGGTACGTACCGAATAATTTCATTTCTAGAAAATGCTAGAGAATGCAAACAAATCTTTAGTGACAAAAAAGAGGGCAGTGGTCTCATGGGAATGGGGGGGGGGACGAGGAAGGGTGGGAGTGGGGTGTATGGGGCCCAGGAAGATTGTTTCATGGTGAATATTTTAGTTCCCTCTTGATGCTGTATCAGATTGTCATAAACAGTAGCTTAAAACACCACACATTTATTCTTTTACAGTTATGAAGGTTAGAATTCCAAAATGAGTGTCAAAGTTGTCAACAGGGCTGGCTGTTTCTGGAAGCTCCTGGAAGGATCTGTGCCTGCCTCTTCCAGCATCCAGAGGCTGCCAGCATTTCCTGACTCCTGACCCCTCCCTCCCATCAATTCAGCCTCTGCTTCCCTCTCATAAAGACCCCTGGAGACTTCCAGCCTCCTGACTGTTACAAAAGCCCCCTAGTCTCTGGTTTTGGGTCATGGCAGCCCTGGCAAATTGGCAGAGGTGGGGAGAGGAATACTTGGAAAGACATGTCCAGGACCTTAGTATGTTCAGCCTTAGTAGGCTGAAACAGCCATAGGCAGAGAAAGAGTGTCCCTTCTGGACACTTTGGGGTTTTTTTTTGGGGGGTGGGGTGGGGGTTGCTTATGTCAAATTTTGTCCTCTGCTCCCCAATACTGATTTGGCCAATTCCTGGTTTTGCATTTCTCATTGCTCTCATGATATCCAGCACTGACCATGTCCCTCCGCTCCCTCCATCCACCTTTGCATCTTGCCCAGTGTCCTCAGGGCTCATCAGCCTCCTGGCCTGTGAAGTAACCAGAACTCACAATATCCCCAAGCTACGAGAGCCTTTACCCCTCGGAAAGTCACAGCCTGGGTGTCTGCAGAGAACTCTGCCATCAAAAGTCCCCCAGGAAATGCACGCATGGCAAAGATATAATTCCTTACAGGATGGGGAAGATCATGCTTTGTCCAGTTGTGGCGCTGGCCCCATGGAGATGCCATGGACAGTCATGGCCCTGATGGCTTCTGAGATGGTATCACGAGACATCTGTGCAGGGCTCCGAGGGCGCATTATAGTTCCTTGTGAACCTGTCCTCTTTCACACCCCAAAGATGTGGCACAGCGAACCCTGCACTGAATCGCTTTGCTGTTCCATGCTCGTCTTTGCCATCCGAATCCAACTGAATGCATCCCCAAAGGGATGCAGCTCTTACTGAGAACGAGCCACGAACCAGTGATCGCTTGTGATTGTTGTTTCCATCAGCTACTGGAGACTGTGTGTATATACAAGCGACCCTGCAACGTGCATGTGCACGGAGCTGGCCATGATGTTGGAGGGCCCCCTGGCCTCTTATACTTTATGTGGAAGCTCAGTTCATGATCTTCATGTGTATCTTACAAACGTGTGTTCCACTTCATGTCTTAGCCGTGTCGCTGTTACTGCCTCCGTAATGTCTTGTTCTTCTCTTTCTCTCTCCCCCGTAGGAAGCCATCCCTAGAAAAGTCCTTCCTGCCTCTCCTCTGCATACCTTTCAGTCCTCCCGCCTGTCAGCACACCCTTATTTCCAGCCTTCCACACGCTTTGCTGCCTATGACAAGATGACCCTTGTAGCACCGAGGATTGGCCAAGAGCATCCTAGATTCATGAAGCATTTCCATCGAGGACATGGGAGCCTGAACTGTGTAGGAGACACATGACACCCTAGGGCAGAACCTCAGGATGAAATGAACAGCGGGGCTTCTTTATTTGTCTTCTAAGGGGTTAAACATTTCCATGTTGGCCATCATCAGGATGGGCGGGTGTATGCTCTGACTTTCCTCTAGGAAGATTAATGCCAGAGCCATTTATCTTTGAACATACCTTTGAAGGGAAACAAATGAAATAGTGGAGTTATAGTCCAGTCTAATCTAATGAATCCCATCTGATGCAGAACTAACATCAGAGCTGCTGCGGAATGGATACAGGCTGTCCAGACGCATAAATCATCGGAAATTGTGCCATTGGCCTGGACCGTAAGAAAAGCAAGAACAGATCTAACTATATTCTTATGAGCTGAACCACTAAATTATATTTATTTTTCCATGTATGGCCAATTCAGAGGAGTGCAAGTCTCCTGCACATTTTTCATTCTCTCCTGTGCTTTGAAAAATAACTGTTCCTATACTATATTCTTATAGTTCCTATGCTATACTGAACTATAACTGTTCAGTATACATGTAAGGGGAGAATTCACTGGTACGACAATCCAGTCGCCTTTCAAAAGGATCCCACAGTAGGTGCACCAAAATCTTACTTCTACTCTCCTTTGCCTTCTTGCCCTCTGGTAGCTAGAAGTCCAGGCTGTTGTCACACAGGTCACATGGGCACTGGAGCCCTGAAGTTATGTGTCCGGACAAGACTCTGACTTTTACTGGAAAAGTGATGTTAAGCAAGTCACCCATTTTTCCTCTTGTCTAACTGAGACCTGTGTGAACCAGTGGTTCTCAAACAGCAGGGTGGGGTGGGGAGACGATTTGATCCCAGGAGCCAGTTGGCCACATCTAAAGACACTTTTTGGTGGTCACAACTCAGTGGTGGGGGAAGGGGGTTATGGACTTTACTAGGCTGAGACCAGGGAGGTTGCTGAGTATCTGGCCATGCCCAGGACAGCCCCTCACAACAGAGAATCATCGAGCCCCAAATGTTCATAGTGACGAGGAACTCTGGTGGAAAGTAAATGATCATATTCAAATGACATAGTATGGGGGGAGGGGTGAACACCTGTTATGTAGCAGATGCTGGGTCCGATCTGTACATCTACCCAAATTAATGTTCACCAAACTCTCCAAGTGTGGTTATCAGCATTGCCCTTTCACACCGGAGGCAGATAAGGCTCAGAGATACAAAGCAATAGTCGTATCGCTAGAAATGTTGTTAAACTTGAGAACTTTATTCATTTGGAGGGGGGGGTAAGACTTTGAAGCAGTCAGGTGTGTCATGGGGCTTTGTAGAATCACAGACCTCTAATGTGGGAAGGCATCTTGAAAGTGTTCTCATCTGATGTCCTCATTGTCCGGATGAAGACACCGAGTCTGAGATTGATGCTGGTGAGAGACACAGGCTGGCCCGGGGCCAGTGGCCCAGCTCAGCGAGCGCCCAGGTCTTCTGAGCAGTGCTGTGTGCAGGAAAATGGTGGTGGGAGGACCCAGTTCTCCCAGCAGGGCTGAATTGGAGCTTTATCACTGGCCAGGCAAATCCCCAACACTGTAGGCCACGGCATATTTCCTGATGGGGTGGACAGGTGTTCTTTCCCTGGCTCTGGGAACAGGTAACTGTAGCTTTGCAGGTGCACCCCTAACCAGACACAAATGCCATGGACAGTGCCACCTTCCTCAGGATTCTTCCTTGCCTCTTTGCCCAGCTGTCCCTTAGCCCATGCCTTCCCTCCTCAGCCTTCATCACTCCCTACTCCTCCAGCTGTGACTGCAAAATAGGTCAGACCACAGGTCATTAAGTTAGAATGTCTTGGAGCAACACACAAAAACGTTGAGTTTTAGGAAGCTGGATCCCTACGGTAATTGGCTGCAGATAATGGGCATTGAATGCGTTTTTGATGATGAGATGACACCTTGGCCTGTGGGCGTGGAGAGACTAATTTAGAGACTAGATACATAAGCGCTCTGCCCGTGATGGACGCACCCATGGCAGATGTGACCTTGGTGTCCCACCAGCCTCAGCTTCCCACGTTTATAAGTCAGTATTTTGCTCCTCATTCCTTCATTCACATTCTGTTTCTCTCCTCCATTATCTTATCAAGTTTTAGGAAGTTCAAAACTATTTCTTGATGAATTACTTTTTGGCCTCTCTAAGAAATTGATGCACTTTCTAACGTTGAACTTGGAAACACAGATTTAAGGCAATTTTTTCAAGAGACTTTGCTTGAAGAGTCATCTTTCCCACTTGGCAGTGCAGAAGCAGAATTTTATTTATTTGCCATTATTAGCCATTTACATAACATGATATCTAATGAATTCTATATTAAAACGAGCTTTTAAATGAATGCTACCAATTGCATAAGAGATAACAGTTTAGGGACAGCTGGGTGGGACAGCTGGGTGGCTCAGTCAGCTAAGTGTCTGCCTTCTGCTCAGGTCATGATCCCAGGGTCCTGGGATCGAGTTCTACATCGGGCTCCCTACTCAGTGGGGAGCCTGCTTCTCCCTCTCCCTGCCCCTCCACGCTCCCCCTGCTCATGCTCTCTCTCTCTCGTTATCTCTCTCTCTCAAATAAATAAGTAAAATCTTAAAAAAAAACACATGAGTTTAGCTTGTATTTTCTCTAATTTATAAAGTAATACCTATTTATGTGTAATTGTGACAGGCACATGGTATAAACTCAAGAAATATTTCCTGAATTAAATTGAATGTGATATGAAAAATCCGAATGATATAGAAAAATATGAAACTTACCATCCCTAAGAAATAACCTTTATAAATGTCGGTGTGTATCCTTTACTCTTGTGCTTACAGTACACACCTCTCTATATATCATTTCTATCTACAAATACACACACATTTATATGTATAAGATTAAGAAATTTGGGATCACAGTTTACAAAGTGTGTTGTATCATAATTTCATAAATATTGTGGTATTGTGTGGCAGTTCCAATGTGGGCTAGGAGTTGGACAAACACAGGGGTAATACTGAATAAGTTTATTTAACTTGTTTGTATTGCAATTTCTTTAATATTGTTAAAATGGATATAAGCACATTTTCCACGTATTTTGGTGAGGATTAAATGAGATAATGTATTAAAAATGTTTAGGATGGGGTTTGGCACTTAGAAGTTTTTTCTCTATTATTAAAACTTCCATGGGGGTAGTTCCTGGTATAAACATCTTCAGGCTCATCTGTTTTTGTTTGTTTGTTTCTTTTTTGTTTAAAGCTGGCTCCACACCCAGCATGGGGCTTGAACTCACGACCCTGAGATCAAGGCCTGAGCTGAGATCAAGAGTCAGTCAATTAACCGATTGAGGCAATCCAGAGCTCATATTTTTGGTTCTTAAGCATTGATTCCTGGAAGCAGAATTATTGAATTGGAGAAAAATGTGTATTTTCTCTAGAAAGCCTGTAGCAGTGTCAGATGTTATAAAAGTAACTTCTATTGAGTATTGAATATGGACCGGGCACTGCTCTGATTACTTGTTTTAACTTCCTGATCCCAGTGAGAGCTATCGGGGAGTAGGTAAGATTGTTTCCCACCCTTTTCTGGTAACTGATGCTCAGGGAACCCCCAGTGCCTTGCCCACAGGGACACTCTTAAGTGGAGAAAACATTCGTGTCCCACAGCCTGGCCCCTGCCCCCGTGCTCTTACCCGCGGCTTCTTATGAGGATCCCTGGCAGCAAATCCGTAGGGAGAAGTGTGTTTGGCAAATCCCACACGCAGAGACGGGCGGCGGGAAGCCACCGCAACTTTTGGTTTCAGATCATATTCGGGTCCTGGAGAATGGGCTAAGGGGATGGATTTGGGGATGGGGACGATGAGGGTGAAACCTGCGATTTCCGATAATGTCTGTTGATTCCTCCTTGTCCAAAATTAAATAGATAACTTTGTTGACATTGCTTAGGTATCTCTGCATCCTAAGAATTTCATTATTGGCTCAATACATACCATGTTCTTTTTGCTTCCCACTGTCTAGGGGCACGAGAGAGTATTCAATACTGTCCCTTTCTTCGAGGACTCTGTGAAAGCCCGATGTTCTGAGACCACTTGGCCCTTGAGAAGGGGTTCACGGACTATCCTTTCATTCAGCTTGTGATCAAGGGAAGTCATTTAATAGAACATAAGAATCCCCCTTGCAACTAGGAGCCCATCCATCTTGTGTTCATACTGACAGCTGTCTCGTTATTTCCTGTCCCGATTACATGTGCAGGCATTTGAAATAGACCATGGTCTGGACCCAGCTCCTTTTTATTTGCTCCGGTGACTAGTCAACTGGGAGGCAGAGCTGGAAATATTCATGGTAAGAATTCTTGGTTCTTCTACAGAACCGGCCTGCACAATCCATCCCATTCCCCAGAGCTCTCAGGGAGAAGACACAGGGCTGCACACTCACTTCAAGGAGGGAGCTTGTCCTCCCATTCGCTGGTCAAAGCTGTAAGCACAGACCGCAGGATTTTAGAGCTAGAGGGTCAGCCGAGAACTGTGAAGGGTCCTTTGCAGATAAAGTAGGGATTTTATCCTATCTGCAAGCTAAAGAGTTAGCCCGCCCCAGTTTCATCAGTGTGAGCAGAAAATACGACTTCCTGGCTCAGAAATTAATGACAATGGCCATGACAGTGGCAATGACAGTGGCCAGAATGCCCACATTGTGTGCCAGTCCTTGGTCCCTAATTCCAAAAGAGACATGAGTGAAGGTGACATCTGCCCACTCAGTGGGGGTACGCTTCGAGAGGGATCCTCAGCTTCCCACACAGTGCTTGGCTCACGAGCTGGGGAGAATCATGTGAGATCAATGGAGAACAGTGTCCCACCAGTACCCATCCCTCATTACTATGCCGTCTCGGCTGTGAAAACATCTCCATGAGCACACCACTCCCTGGGCTTCCCTGACTGATATGACCAGCAGAAGCTGGGACCAAACCCATTTCGTTGGCCTTATGCAGTCTCCGATTCCGGAGCTCCAGACGCATGTAGGCATCGTGAGTAAGCCACCAGCTGTGTCGTAGGAAGCCAGGTAGTTTCTCCTTTAGTTTTGCTACAGCAGGTTTTGTTGTTGTTGTTGTTGTTTTTAAAGATTTACTTATTTATTAACGAGAGAGCGCCCATGTACTGAGT
Organism: Lontra canadensis; assembly: GCF_010015895.1. Lineage (NCBI taxonomy): Eukaryota > Metazoa > Chordata > Mammalia > Carnivora > Mustelidae > Lontra > Lontra canadensis. The sequence continues at coordinate 1,129,899 of NW_022631124.1, forward strand.
GGGGGCAGAGTCAGAGGAAAAGAATCTCGAGGAGACTCCCTGCTGAGCGTAGGCAACTTTCTAGTATGTGTGCTTTGCACCAAAGTCTTGACACAGGGAGCCTGTGCTGGGAGACACCTGGGCGGGTTCAGGGTCCAGTTACATAGGGATGCACTGGGTGGCTTGGCTTGCAGCTGAGATAGGGTGGAAGGGCCAAGGAAGGAAGGCAGAGGCTCAGCTGTTGTAAACACAGCCCTAGAGAGTTTCAGCAAGGTAGTGTCTGAGTCCCAGCACCTCGGATGGAGTGAGGGCACAGAGGCCTTTGGTGGTTTCCTCCAGGAGCCTCATGGCGGTATTGCATGTTTGTTCACACTCGCTGGCTCTGAGGACCTGTGTGCAGATGGGACCACATGTGGCATGTGCGTCCTGGTAGTCTGTCCTCTAGTGGAACAGCCTGTCCCACGGCTTCTGGCACATTCTGCAGCCAGTCACCCCCGGCAGCATAAGCTGTGAAGTCTGGCACTTGGATCCTCATCCCCCTGACTGCCAGCCCAGGAGGGGTCTGTAAGTAGCTAGTGCTGGGAGCGTCTATGTTCTACTTAGGTTCTTTCCCAGGTGGGTCCTATCACTCCCTTTCATGAGGCCTTGTTAGCAGGTGTCACCCTACCTAAAGGATGCAGAGGCCTCTGTAACACTATGGGAGTTTTTCCCATCCCCAGATGTGCTCTTCAGGCTTGACATTTAGAATTTCTTGGACCCTCCCCGGGTCATGATAGAGGTGCCGATTCTGGCTCAGGCTGTTTTTAACAAGGCTGGGATATGATCTCAAGGTGATTGTCCCAAGGAAGAGGGAAAGCAGCAGATCTAGAGAGCCTTGTGGAAGAGGACACACTTGGAATGGTTCTTTCTTTTTTTTTTTTAATTTTTTATTTTATTGTAAGTAAGCTCTATGCCCAGCGAGGAGCCCAATGCGGGGCTTGAACTTGTGACCCTAAGATCAAAGTCTGATCTGAGATCAAGAGTTGGATGCTTCACTGACTGTGCCACTCAGGCACCCTGGAACGATTCTTGAAGGATGAGAACTTTTTCTCTTGACAATCAATGTTAGAACTAGTAGTGCCATTGCTGTGTGATGTTGGTTTTGAAGCATTGAGCCTGCCATGTGCAGTAGACAGCACTTCTCTATCTTTCTAAACCGGTGGTGCTCAGTCAGGGCAGTTTTGCTTCCCAAGGGACCTTTGGGAATTATTTTGGTTGTCACAGCTTGGGGCAGGGATGCTAGTGGCCTCTAGAGGGTAGAGACCAGAGATGTTGCTAAATATCCTACAATACCCTGCAGCAAAGAATCATCAAATTCAAACATTAATACAGACTGAGAAACTCAGCTTAAACTGAAAGAATTTTACAGATCTAATTTTAGTGATAGGGAATCCTAACTCCGGTTTCCGATGGATTGTCAGTGCAGCTTTGTTTCCTCTTTAAATTGTTACTTGTTTGGCATCTATAAAGAACTTGCTAAGTATGACTATATTTGAGTCAATAAATGGCAGGAGTTGGCAAACAATGGCCTGTAGACCGATCTGACCGGCCACCTGCTTTTGTAAATAAAGATTTATTAGAACATAATGGTGTGCAGTGATCTATGTATTGTTTATAACTGCTTTTGTGCTATAATCCCACAGTCAGATAGTTGTGACAGAAACCATATGGCTTGTGAAACCTAAGGTATTTGCTATCTGAACCTTTACAGAGAAACTTGGCTGACCCGTGGGCAAAGCGATGCACTAAATTGCGCTCAGCTGGTCAAAACACAGTGTAGGAATCAACTTTTATTACAGGTCTTTGTGCAAGACCTCAGGCTTCTGTACGATCTCTTTAGATCCTTTGAAATGTTCGTCTAGTCTCTGATCTCCTTTTGACTGATGATTGGAAAAAGAATGCCTGAGTGTTTATTCTTGTTACCTCAGGGAGACTAATGCAACTCAAGTTATCTCTGTTATCAGCTCTCCACAGCTCAGCATTGTACTCGACCTAAGAGCAAACCAGCCAACAAGAGCATTAATCATCGAGGTGAACTGGAGATGGGTCCTCGGTGCTTGTTAGTTGACATCTGTTGGCTCTGACTCATCAGCCCCCAAAGCTAGTGGTGAATGTGAGAATATAAAAATGTCAGCCCCACAAACCGTAGCCATGCCTGTTAGGCTTCCAGATGTCATGGGTCCTGGAATTAATTGGATGCTATCCAGAATGTGGGTCTATTCTGGGGCAAACATCAATTCAGAAAACCATTCTGTGTTATCTTGGTAAGGACAGATACTGTTACACAATTGGATCTGAGGTAACATCTAGATCCAATTTCCAAGGTCTTTAAAGTCAAAACAGTATAAAGAATTAATTCATTCCCTCGTGACGGGGAAATGAGTATTTGCAACATGGTTGTTCAATTGGTAACCACCAGGGGGCGTGGTGGTTAAAGGAAGGAGGTCTTGAAGGGGCCAGAGGATGGGGAAGGCTAGGGAAGGTGGGAAAGCTTGAATAGGGTTTCAAGGGAGGGCTATAAAGGTATGAAAGTAGTCCTAAATGAGAAGGCAGGGAGCAGAGCAGCAATGGGAAGGTCAAAATACACCTACCATATTGGATTTACACTGGTCCCTGGACCTGCGGCCTCTGAAACTAGATCCTCAGTTGTTGGGATTCATCAGATCTAGGTATGGTACCAGCTCCCACTGACCAAGCTCACAGGGAACATGTCTAAAATAGAATACTCTAGAATATTAATTGTTAATAGATTAAAAACTCGACTGCCAAGCTATCTCTGTAATTGAGTTGGCTTCAATAGTACATTGCTTCAACAGGCAAATTATACACCAGTTCAAATGATCACAAAGTTTTCCTTAGTGACCTTGCAATCAGTCTATAATGAGAACTTTACAAGATAGTAATGTAGGTGGGCCCCTTGAGGGCCCACTCTGGGCCAGACACGAAGTGAAAAGCACTTTACATGCACTGTATCTTTTAAAAAACACTTAAATTACCTCTTTAATTATGTTTTCTCACCGGACGCTGAGTATCTTGAGAACCTTAGCTATACTTGTCCTATTTCGTATAATATCTCTAGTACCTGGCATAGTGGTAAGCACCAATAAATATTTTGTTGAATGAAAGAAAGAAATGAACATGCTTAGAAACGGACATAAAAAGAAGAGATGTAGCAAATCTTTCTTTCCGGAGCCATGGCTCTCCAAATTGGCGACTGTATCGCAAATATCACAAGGATGCAACAGACGAGCTTTTTGCAGAGATGCTGGCCTGAGCTTGACATCCCCCTTGTAACTTTGGTCCTCAACACCGTTTCTCCTTCATGGTGGCTTTTCCTCTTCTGATGAACCTGTTCGTTCTCTTTGGTTTTATACAATGCAGAAAATTGCAGAAGTTGTACATATATTATAATGAATAATCACAAAGGGGCCCATCCAAATACCACACTTTGTTCCAAAACCAGACGACCGGTCAAAAAAAAATCAGGAAGTCCCCAAGTGGCCCTCCCTGACTGACGGTAACGGCCACCCGACAGTGGCAAGAATCATTTCCTTGCTTTCCTTTACAGGCGTCCAACCGGGGATGTGTCCCTGATCATCCCACTGGACTCTGTCTCGCTTTGACTCGGATGCAATGGAAATGGCATACAGTTCTCTGGAATGCTTTTGTGTCTCCTGTTCTATTTCCGCACTGTGCGTGTGGAATTGGTCCATGGCGTTTGGTTAACTTCGGTCCGTTCATTTTTCGTTGCTGTAAACTACGTCAGAGCGGGGATGGATCACATTTCTTTTTCCATTCTACTGGTGGGCTGTTCCCAGCTTTGTGTTTTTGAGGACAATACTGAGCATTAAAACTTTTTTTTTTAAGATTTTATTTATTTATTTATTTGACAGAGAGAGAGATCACAAGTAGGCAGAGCAGAGAGGCAGGCAGAGAGAGAGGGGGAGGCAGGCTCCCCGCCAAGCAGAGAGCCCGATGTGGGGCTCGATCCCATGACCCCGAGATCACAACCTGAGCCGAAGGCAGAGGCCTTAACCCACTGAGCCACCCAGGCAATACTGAACAACCATTTTTAAACACCCGTTGTGATAGCCGTGTGTGCCAAACTCTCTGCAAAGGTATACATCTTAGAGTGAAGTTGCTGGGTCGTAGGGTGTGTGTATGCGTTTTGCTAAATTATATAAGGCCAACCCGGTTCCAGAGTGGTTGTACAAGTCTGTATCCCCACCAGTAGCGTGTGAAGATTCCCTCCCTCCACGTGCTCCCTTTTCAGACATTTTAACCTTGGCCCGCTGGGTGGGCGTAAAACAGTGTCCTGTTGTAGTGTTATTTGCTTTTTTCTGACTACTAATGAGGTTGAGCAACATTATATATGGATGGCCACGTGCATTTCTTCCCTTGTGCTGGATGAAGTCTTTGCACATTTTTTTTTCTCTATTGTCCATGCCTTTTTTTTTTTTTAAGATTTTATTTATTTATTTATTTGACAGAGAGAGAGCTAGAGAGAGCGCACAAGCAGGGGGAGCAGCCGTCAGAGGGAGAGGGAGAAGCAAGCTCCCCACCAAGCAAAGAGCCTGACACGGGATTCAATCCTAGGACCCTGGGAGCCAAAGGTAGATGCTTAATGGGCTGAGCCCCCCAGACACTCTTATTGTCTGTTTTTTACTAATTGGTATAAATTATTTGTACAGTCCAGACCAATTTGTTAGTAAACACGCAGAAGTTTCTTTATGGTAACTTTTCCTTTACTGTTAATGTTTTTGTAAGTCTACAACAAATTTTAAGATACCATGAAGATGTTATTTTTTTTTCTGTATTATTTTCCATCATATTTTCCTCTACTATTTTCTAAAATCTCTGTAGTTTTAACTTTCAGATTTGGGCCCTAAATTTACTTGGAACTGATTTGAGAATGGTGTCATGGGAGGGTCTATTGCTTTCCTTATAAGGATACTTAGTTGTTCCCAGCCCAGTTAATGTAAAAAGCATTCCTTCCCCATTTATCTGCAGTGCCCAGGCTCATATAGTGAGAGTTCATTACTGTATGAATGTTTGGCACTATTTGTGGACCTTCTCTTCTATTGGCCAATTTGCCTTATGGAACGATCTATCTTCTCCCCTCCTGCAATATGATGATGTATAATAAATATATATTTAATTATTCAGATGACCAAAGTATATTTCTCAGGTATATTTGGTTTTCAGCCACAGTTTCTGTGAATGCCAGTGACATGGGTGCCGTGTTGCTAAGGTGGCTTTGACTGTAACCAAGGGAGGACAAGAGGACCAACCATGCGAGTGGGGTCTTGGAACTTTCAGCTTCACCTTCTCTCCCCCAAAGCCCCCTACCCCTAGGCTCTGACCTCAGAGGAGGGGGGAGAGGAGCTGGTGGCTGAATCAGCCAATGGACGATGAATTTGTTAATCATGACTCTGGAGGGAAGGCTCTGTAAGAACCAAAAATGACTGGGTTCAGAGGGCTTCCTTGTTGGTGAACATGTGGAAATGGGAGAGAGCAGTGTCCTGAAGAGGGCATGAAAGCTCCCCACATTTCCCCATGACTCAACTTATGTATCTCTTCATCTGGCTGCTGATTCATATCCTTCATCATATCCTTTAATAAACTGGCAAGTGTTTCCTTGAGTTCTGTGAGCCGCTCCAGCAAATTAAAGGCACCTAAGCAAGAGACTGTTGGAACCTCTGATCTGCAGCTGGTGACAGCCTGGGGCATGCGACTGGCATCCGAAGGCGGGGCTGGGGCCAGTCTCGTAGGAACAAGTCCTCCCCTGTGCAACCTGATGCTGTCTCTGGGTGGTTCATGTCAGAACTGGGTTGAAGTCTCAGCAGCGGAGAATTGCTTGCCCCACCCCCCAATTTAAAGTTAAGTTGGGGATGTGCCTGGCTGGCTTAGTGGGTTAAGGAAGACTCTTAGTTCCAGCTCAGGTCATGATCTCAGGGCCGTGAGATCGAGTCCCACCCTGGGCTCAGCTCTCTGCAGTGAGACTGATTGAGATTCTCCCTCTCCTTCGGCTCCTCCCCCTCTCGCATGTGTGGTCTTTCTCTCCCAAATACATAAATAAATCTTTTTAAAAAATAAATAACATAGGTCTGGAAATCCCAGAAGAGCTGGTGTCAGTGAACCCCCCCAGCCCCAAACAGCCCCATGTCCCAGGGAGCAGTCCTGCCTGATGGTTAGGACAGCCTCAGTTCCCGGATTGTCACTTCCTGGTTGTGTGTCCTTGGGCGAGTTACATAACCTTTCTGTGAAGAAGTTTTCTGGCCTCTCGTCTGGAGTGGAATTGGTCACTTGTGGCTGCCTGATGCTTTTTGAGAACTATTTCTGCATTCTGAGAATTCCTGGAAGTCCTGCTTTTCCAAAGTGACAACAAACTCCTACAAAACCACCCCACCTTCTCCAGTCTCCCTTGGAGCGAAGGTGCAGCTTGAGGTCCGGTTTCCACAGCCAGACGTGTTGCACAAGACTAGAGTGTGGACCCAGTGTTGGAGGCGTGGAGGCGGGCGCTCTGGCGGGAGTGTGGCTTTCGGGGAGAGGAGTGTCCCACTGCCTCCAGGCCAAGGTCTTGGAGGGCGCCATGCCTGCTTTCCCAGTGACCACCTTCCGCGACTATTGTGAATGGACGGTCTTTAGATACAAGGAGAGGTGGGCTTCATCAAAGCAGTTAGTAATTTCCACTATGCAATTTAAACAGATGATTTCCAAAAAGACCACATGCTGAAGTAAGGTAGACGGCACTCAGCCAGACGTGAGACAGCAGTGAAGGACAGGCGGGGACCCCATGCAGAAGTCCCAGACAGCCAACGCTGACTGCTTCATGTTTTTATTGTACCTTGGCCTCAGGGATAAGGACTAGGACCAGACCAGCCCTGGAGCAAACAGTTTTATCCCCTTGTAAATTTCGGAGGCTTTCTCTTTATGAGGTGAAATCAACCAGAGGAACACCGGAGAACATCCTGTTTGAAAGCGGTGATGTTAAACAAAACCCAAGTACGGTTAAAAGTCTGGAGTACAGGGACATAGGTCTTCATGTGGAAACATTATACATGTTTCCTTTCTGAAAAAAAAAAAAAAAAAACCCAACAAAAAAACCAAAAAAACCTCTTTAGTCTTTAATATGAACGATTTAAAGAGATAACACCAGATGGAATTTACTTTCGCTCTTTTAATTACTGAACTTTGAAGTCTGTGTTGTAACAAATTCAGAGGAAGGTAAGAAACATTGAGTGAGTGGTTTTTGAGAGAGGAATCTTTGAAATTTTCAATAAAGAAAATTTTTAAAGTTCAGCTATTTCCAGTTAGCCTTGAGGAACAAAAGCCTACTTGTTCATTTAATAAATCCTTTGTGAAAGGTCAGCCATTCCCATGGTGAAGATATTAAATCAAGGCAAGAGTGTTCAGCTAGCAGGAGGTGGGGAGGGCCATAGAAAAGGGGAAAAGCCAGTTCCTAAGTCAGAGGCAGAGGAGCAGCATGACATAAGTGTGTGGTATGACATGGGGGGGCAGTATGATATGGGGGTGCAGTAAGATATAGGGGATAGTATGATATAGGGTGCAGTATAATATAGGGGTGCAGTATGATATTGGGGACAGTGTGACATAGGGGTACCATGTGACATAGGGGTGCAGTATGACATAGGGGTGCGGTATGATATGGAGTGTGGTATGATATGGGGGTGTGGTATGATATGGGGGTACAGAATGATATTGGGGGACAGTATGACATTGGGTACAGTATGATATAGGGGTGCAGTATGACACAGGGGGCAGTAAAATCCCAATGTGAGAATAGTTTAATACTAACTAGTTCAGAAAGTATAGACAGTCACTACAACAGATTTTTCTGGAAAAGGAATCTGAAAACTGTACTAGTCTGATAACTATGTTGAATAGAATTGTTTTTCCTGACAGATTGAGTCTAAGATTTTTGTTATTTACTTTAGTCATGAAGCATATAAAGGGATGATTTTAAAATTCTAAACAGCTGGGGTGCCTGGATAGCTCAGTCAGTTAAGTGTCTGCCTTGGCTCCCCATGGCGAGGATTCAATCTTATTCTGGAAAAAAGAAAAGAAAGGAAAAGAACATCTGTAACAGCCAAACCTTGACTACCATGGCCTCCATGTTTATATTTCTGATTAATGGCTTTCTTAGTCTCTTTGAACAACACAACAGAATCCCAGATTCCTAGGATTTTGATGTCCGTGTGAACCTGACTTTGCACACCATCTGACTCACCCTCCCAACCAAAGCCAGAATTCCCCTTCGGCTCTTTACTTTATGAAGCAGCACATTTTATTTGTGTCTTCTCTTTTTAAACTTCTATTTTTTTTTTTTTGAGAAAGTGTTTCCTTAGATTAAATAAAAATCTCCAATCTGGATGAGTAGTGCCTCCTAGAAATGAATATTTCGAATCAAATCACTCTTTCACATGAAAACCTATCAGTCATTCTATACTGGACATGTTTTATTTATGTTTTCCTCCTCTCCACATCTTTTTCTTTGGAGAATTGCCTCTCCACTTCTTAGCAATCCTGCTCTGTGTAGGTGACTTGGGGGCTCCTCTCTCCCTACCCCTGTGTGGGCACAAGAACCAGCCAAGCTAGTAAGTTTCTATCATCATCCTGAACTCAGTGATTAGTCTGATAAGGGAAGGAGACTCTCACTGGGCTTCTCAGTGTTATCCTGGGTAACTTTGACAGGGTGATCTGGGAAGCTGTTTCCCACTGTGGAAGAGGGAGATAATGAGTCTGGAGTCAGTGACGGTCTTATTTTCCACCATCTGGAATATGCTAGATTTATTGTTTCTGCTAAAGGAGCATGCAGACAGCCTGGGGATGCACACTGCTCAACTCCTTCCGAGGGCTCACAGCCTCAACTGCACTCCAACCAGTGACAAAGGCCCACCACCATGAGCAGACCCTGCAGTGCTCCCTGCCTCTCCTGCCCAGTGTTCGCAGCTCAGCATTTCCCATCCACGTGCCTCCAATTGTTCTCTCACTCCTCACTGATGATCACTGCCTGGCCAGTGAGCAGACACCACTGGACCAATGCGACAGTGTGTTTTCCCTGCTGGACTGTATATCGCCTCTGTCAACATGTGCTCTGGCATCATTGGTCCTGCTGGCTGATCTCAGGGCTGGCCTTTTCTCCTGTGCCTTTTTGGCCACAGCAGTTTCTGAAATGGGGCCCCCTCAGAGGCATTGTCCCTTGCGAAGGGGATATTGTATCCTTGGGGTAGATTGAATATTCCCCTCTCCCTATTTAGTGTATACCATTTCAGTTGGAAGAAGAAATTTACCAGCCTTCATCCTAACCACAGACTGGGGTGGAGTGGGGAGTACCTTGTCCAATAATTTAATGGGGTCCCCACAAATAAGGATTTGGAAACTTCTTTTGAGCTTTGTTTGGCTATGGATTGGCTGTTCAGAAATTTATGCTCAGCTAGTATTCCTTTCCTTAGAATAATGCCCTGGCATCATATATAAAAATGCCCCAAGAAAAAAGAAAGAGAACCACTTGTGATTCCAAAATAAAGTGAAATCTTGTGAAGTAATCATTCCATTGTGATCCAGGTGGCCTCAGATAATAGGGTGCCATTAGACCATGCCCCTTAGATTGTGCTTACTCTGAGAAATGGATACTTGCCATTGGGAAATGCATGTACGTGTGTGTGCTTGTGTGTGTGTGTGTGTGTGTGTGTGTGCACGCGCGCGCGCGAGCGCGCATGTATGGAGGTAGCAGTCATTCCCCAAGAGCTGGAAGAATAAAGTCATGAAGTCTCAGAACTACAACTCAGTATGGTCGGAATCTCAGAGGGCATCGACTGGGTGGGTCCTGACCCACCTTCAAGGACCCCAGTCAGCAAAGGTCATTCTCCCTTCTTTTGAAACTCAGGTGTATTATTTCAGACAGAGTGACTCAGACCTGGGGGACATGTACTCATGGGGAGACGGGTGCCCAGGGCTAGAGGTTCGGTTTCTGAGGCAGTGGGTGGGGATTGTAGAGGGCAGGCCCTCCTGGAGGACAACACCGGGCTGAGAACTGTTGAAAGTCAAGGGCAAGGATGAACGTTCAAACCGTCAATAGCTTCAGGGCGTGGCCACAGACCAATCAGAAGGATGCTGTCAGGTCCATGATTGGTCATTATCTTAGTTATCTTTTCTCCACTTTTCTCCCCTATGTTACCAAACACCTGCTTTACTCTTCTTCTCTTCAGCACATACTCAGAAATATTTTAAGTCATAAATTAGAATTATTTGATCTTTAGGATTGATGTTCAGCTCAGATGTTCAGGGTGTGAGAAATCTGAAAAGGAAAATCACAGCAAAACACATGGAGGACGCTGGTGGGTCTTTTCGAGAGAGCTGTGGGAGCCTCACTTCCTATAGTAGCTTCTGCAGAGCTTCTAGTGACATATCTTGCTGGTACCTGGCTCTCCTACCCTCCACCCACCAACCAGCAAGGATTTCCCAGGGATCAAACTTTCAGATAGGTATGTTTTCAAATTCTCATTTTTATGCTCAAATTGATAGGCAGCAGTCATTGTATTGGTCATGAAAAATTTAGAGCTTTATGAATTTATCATTTTCAGAAGGCACCTGATAAGGAGATATTAGGGAAGAGCCCAGAAGGCTGTGGGAAAGTCCACAGGGGCCCTCTGGGGTGTTATGGGCCATGTGTTTGTGTCTCCCCAACATTCCTATGGAAGGCCTACCCCTAAGGAGATGGGCCTTGGAGGCAGGGCCTGTGGGAGGTCATTAGGATTAGTGAGGTCAGAAGGGTGGAGCCCCCATGCTGGGATTCATGTCCTCCGAAGAACAGGAAGAGACTAGAGCCCTCCTTTTGGCCATGGGAGGCCACAGCGAGATGGTGAGTATCTGTAAGATGGGGAGAAAGCTCTCACCAGACACTGGCCCTGCTGGCTCCTAAACTTGGACCTCCAGCCTCCACACCTCCAGAACTTTGATGACAGGAAATGAATACCCATCATTTCGTTCCCTGGTCTGTGGCATTTGGTCATAGCAGTCTGTGCTGATGAAGGCATTTGAGGTGTAGAGACCTGCAGAAGAGAATGTGTTTAGCATGACTGAAGTGCAGCAGAGGCCCATGTTACTGGGGGGCATGCGCAGGCGACAGCAGTGGGAAGTGTGAAGGGGGTCAAGATGGTGGAGATGGTGCAAGACGTGTGGGTCCCTATGAGAACTTTGACTTTAGCTCTCTAAAGTGGGATGAACAGCTGTTGGAAGTTTGAGTCAAGGAATATGATGCAACTTAGGTTTTTAAGAGATCACATTAGTTGCTATTTTTGAGAACAGTCTATGAGGGAACAGAAGTGGACGGGAAGAACCAGGTATGAGGCAGTTATGATAAACTAAAGCAAAGTGGCTTGGGAGAGGTGATGCTAAGAGTTGGGAGAAGTAGTTGAATTCTGGGTATATTTTGAGACAAAGTAGATAGAATTTGCTAATGATGTCAAGAGGACTCAAGGCCCAAGGACACTGCTGTCTACCCACTAGGATGGAGAAGATTCTAGAATAAGCAGGGGTTTGGCTATGTAAAATTTGAAGTTCTTTTGAGATGATTTCCAGAAGAAGACATGTGTGGGAGTTTGAAGATGCATGTCAGGGGCGTTGTCAAGGATAAAAACATTCATTAGAAATGTCCATCATCATCAATAGAGAGATGAGGTCCTAGAGCCACAAGACTGAAATTATCACTTGGGAGAAAGTGCAAATAAGAAGGAACAGCTGACCAATGGACTAATGACCATACTCTGGGGCCTGGGCACATTCAGGAGGTTGAGGATGAACTGGTGAAACAATTGGAGAAAGAGCTCTCATCAAGGTACAAGGAGAAGTAAGAAAGGATATGGTTTCCAAAGAGAAGGTATTACAGGAGGGAGGAAGTGATCAACCATGCCCCAGGCTGCAGGAGGCACAGAAAATGTGAAGGCTGCAGGAGGCCCAGGGATGTGAAGGTGACCTTGACAGGAGCCAGTGCTGTGCAGTAGATTCCAGAGAAAATGGGAGGTGAGGGGGCAGAGGTGACAGTAGGAGGAACTCCTTGAGAAGTTTGTCTTTATTTTTTTTTTTAAATTGATTTCTTTTCAGCATAACAGAATTCATTGTTTATGCACCACACCCAGTGCTCCATGCAATCCGTGCCCTCCAGAATACCCACCACCTGGCTCCCCCAACCTCCCACCCCCTGCCCCTTCAAAACCCTCAGATTGTTTTTCAGAGTCCATAGTCTCTCATGGTTCATCTCCTCTTCCAATTTCCCTCAACTCCCTTCTCCTCTCCATCTTCTCATGTCCTCCATGTTATTTGTTATGCTCCACAAATAAGTGAAACCATATGATAATTGACTCTCTCTGCTTGACTTACTTCGCTCAGCATAATCTCTTCCAGTCCTGTCCATGTTGATAAAATAGTTGGGTATTCATCCTTTCTGATGGAGGCATAATACTCCATAGTGTATATGGACCACATCTTCCTTATCCATTCATCCATTGAAGGGCATCTTGGTTCTCTCCACAGTTTGGTGACTGTGATCATTGCTGCTATGAACATTGGGGTCCAGATGGCCCTTCTTTTCACTACATCTGTATCTTTGGGGTAAATACCCAGTAGTGCAATTGCAGGGTTATAGGGAGGCTCTATTTTTAATTTCTTAAGGAATCTCCACACTGTTCTCCGAAGTGGCTGCACCAACTTGCATTCCCACCAACAGTGTAAGAGGGTTCCCCTTTCTCCACATCCTCTCCAACACACGTTGTTTCCTGTCTTGCTAATTTTGGCCATTCTAACTGGTGTAAGGTGGTATCTCAATATGGTTTTAATTTGAATCTCCCTGATGGCTAGTGATGATGAACATTTTTTCATGTGTCTGTTAGCCATTTGTATGTCTACATTGGAGAAGTGTCTGTTCATGTCTTCTGCCCATTTTTTGACATGATTATCTGTTTTGTGTTCGAGAAGTTCTTTATAGATCCTGGATATCAGCCTTTTGTCTGTACTGTCATTTGCAAATATCTTTTCCCATTCCATGGGTTGTCTCATTGTTTTGTTGACTGTTTCCTTTGCTGTGCAGAAGCTTTTGATTTTGATGAAGTCCCAAAAGTTCATTTTCACTTTTGTTTCCTTTGCCTTTGGAGACATATCTTGAAAGAAGTTGCTGTGATGATATTGAAGAGGTTATTGCCTATGTTCTCCTCTAGGATTCTGATGGATTCCTGTCTCATGTTGAGGTCTTTTATCCATTTCGAGTTTATCTTTGTGTACAGTGTAAGAGAATGGTCGAGTTTCATTCTTCTATATATAGCTGTCCAATTTTCCCAGCACCATTTATTGAAGAGACTGTCATTTTTCCACTGTATGTTTTTTCCCTCTCAGTAATAGACAGATCATCCAAGCAGAAAATCAATAAAGAAACAAGAGCATTGAATGACACATTGGACCAGATGGACTTCATAGATATATACAGAACATTCCACCCTAAAACAACAGAATACTCATTCTTCTCAAGTGCACATGGAACCTTCTCCAGAATAGACCACATACTAGATCACAAATCAGGACTCAATCGATACCAAAAGACTGAGATTATTCCCTGCATATTCTCAGATCACAATGCTTTGAAACTGGAGCTCAATCACAAGGAAAAGTTTTGAACGAACTCAAACACCTGGAAGCTAAAGACCACCTTGCTTAAGAATACTTGGATCAATGAGAAGGTCAAAGAAGAACTTAAACACTTTATGGAAGCCATGAGAATGAAGACACTTTGGTCCAAAACCTATGGGATACAGCAAAGGCGGTCCTAAGGGGGAAATGCATAGCCATCCAAGCCTCCCTCAAAAAAATTGAAAAATCCAGAATACACCAGCTGTCTCTAAACCTTAAAGAACTGGAGATTCAACAACAAATTAAGCCAACTCAACATACAAGAAGGGAAATAATCAAGATTAGAGCAGGGATCAATGATATAGAAACTAGAGATACAGCAGAACGTATCAATGAAACTAGAAGCTGGTTTTTTGAAAGAATTAATAAGATCAGTAAACCATTGGCCAAACTAATCCAAAAGAAAAGAGAGAAAGCTCAAATTAATAAAATTATGAATGAAAAGGGAGAGATCATAACTAATACCAAGGAAATAGAAACAATCATCAGAAGTTATTATCAACAGTTATATGCCAATAAGTTAAGCAACCTAGATGAAATGGATGCATTCTTGGAAAACTATAAACTCCCAAAATTGAACCAGAAAGAAATTGACAACCTGAATAGACTAATATCTAGTAATGAGACTGAAGCAGTGATCAAAAACCTTCCAAAAAACAAGAGCCCAGGACCTGATGGATTCCCTGGGGAATTCTACCAAAATTTCAAAGAAGAAATAACACCTATTCTCTTGAATCTGTTTCAAAAAATTGAAGCAGAAGGAAAACTTCCAGACTCTTTTTATGAAGCCAGCATTACCCTGATCCCCAAGCCAGGCAAAGACCCCACCAAAAAGGAGAATTTCAGACCAATATCACTGATGAATATGGATGCTAAGATTCTCAACAAGATCCTAGCAAACAGGATCCAACAGCACATTAAAAAGATTATCCACCATGACCAGGTGGGATTCATCCCTGGGTTACAAGGATGGTTCAACATTCGCAAATCAATCAATGTGATAGAACAAATCAGTAACAGAAGAGAGAAGAGCCACATGGTCCTCTCAATTGATGCAGAAAAAGCATTTGACAAAATCCAGCATCTGTTCCTGATTAAAACGCCTCAAAGTACAGGGATAGAGGGAACATTCCTGAACTTCATAAAATCTATCTATGAAAAACCCACAGCAAATATCATCCTCAATGGGCAAAAGCTCACAGCCTTCCCGTTGAGATCAGGAACATAAGAATACCCACTCTCACCACTCTTGTTCAACATAGTATTAGAAGTCCTAGCAATAGCAATCACACAACAAAGAGAAATGAAAGGTATCCAAATTGGCAAGAAGAAGTCAAACTCTCTCTCTTCGCAGATAACATGATTCTTTATATGGAAAACCCAAAAGACTCCACCCCCAAACTACTAAAACTCATACAGCAATTCAGTAATGTGGCAGGATACAAAGTCAATGTACAGAAATCAGTTGCTTTCTTATACACTAACAACGAAAATACAGAAAGGGAAATTAGAGAATTGATTCCATTTACTATAGCACCAAGAACCATAAGATACCTGGGAACAAACCTAACCAAAGAGGGAAAGGATCTGTACTCAAGGAACTACAGAACACTCATGAAAGAGATTGAAGAAGACACAAAAAGATGGAAGACCATTCCATGCTCTTGGACTGGAAGAATAAACATTGTTAAAATGTCTAGACTGCCTAGAGCAATCTATACTTTTAATGCCATTCCGATCAAAATTCCACTGGTATTTTTCAAAGAGCTGGAGCAAATAATCCTAAAATTTGTATGGAATCAGAAGAGACCCAAATTGCTAAGGAAATGTTGAAAAAGAAAAACAAAACTGGGGGCATCACGTTGCCTGATTTCAAGCTTTACTACAAAGCTGTGATCACCAAGACAGCATGGTACTGGCATAAAAACAGACACACAGACCAGTGGAACAGAGTAGAGAGCCCAGATATGGACCCTCAACTCTACGGTCAAATAATCTTCAATAAAGCAGGAGAAGTTTGTCTTTAAATAGGACCCAAGAAATGGAGCAGAGGTTAGAGGGAGATGTGAGGTTAACAGAGGTTTCTCCCTCCCTCCCTCCCTCCCTCCCTCCTTTCTTCCCTTTCTTCCTCCATTTCCTTCCTTCCCTTCCTTTTCCTTCCTTCCTTCCCCCTTCCTCTCTTCCCTTCCTCTCTTCCCTGCCCTCTTTCCTCCCTTCCTCCCAACCTCCCATCCTTCCATCCATCCATTCTTCCCCCTATTCCTCCTTCTCTCTTTCTGTCTCTCTTACTGGATGAGAGAAATATGTACTTGTTTGTTTCCTGTTGGAAGTGATGCAGAAGAGGAGAAAGCCAACAATGCAGAAGAGAGTGGGACGAGAATTGCTGGCGTCCTGTCCTTGAGACGGTGGAAAAAGACAGAGTTTAGTGTCCAGCTGAAGGATTCGGCCTTGGTTAGGAGAATGAGAGTTCATGCAGAGTGATAGGAGGGAAGGCCAGTTTGGGCAGACACATGTAGGCACGTGGATGCAGATGTCCTCTTTTGACTGAAATTTTCCTAGTAATGCTACTACTGGGTATTTACCCAAAGAATATAAAAACACTAATTCAAAAAGATACATGCTTCCCTATGTCCATTATGTACAATAAAGCCAAGATACGGAAGCAACCCAAGTATCCATCTATAGATGATGGATAAGGAAGATGTGATACATATATGTATTACATACATATAGTATATGTATGGATGTATTATGAAGCCATAAGAAAGAATGAGATCTTATCATTTGTAACAACATGGATAAACTTAGAGGTATTACACTAAGTGAAATAAGTCAGACAGGGAAAGACAAATACCATACGATTTCACTTATAGGTGGAATCTCAAAACCAAAACAAAGGCACAAACAAAAAACCAACTCTTAAATACAGGGGACAAAGTTGCCAAAGGGAGGGGCGTGGGGGAATGGGCAAAATAGAGAAAGGGGATTAAGAGGTACAAACTTCCAGTTACAAAATACATCAGTCACAGAGATGAAAGGTACAGTATGGGGAATACAGGCGATATTGTCATAACATTGGTGACAGATGGTGACTCTTCTTATAGCAGTGAGTACCAAGTCCTGCATAGACTTACCAAGTCAGGATTTGTACACCTGAAACTAGTATAACATTGTATTTCCACTCTATGTCAGTAAAAAGGGAAAGAAATTGAGGTTTTCAGCTGAGATTGAGGTTGAAGGCAGAGGGGCTGTAAGTTGGAGGAGAAAGGGAGGCAGTGGGAGGACCGGCAGAAGCATCTGGGGATGTGGGGAGGGGAATGGTTACAATGGTGGGCTCTGGGGTCTAAGCTGTCAGGGGAGGGAAGCAGGAGGAAGAGAAAGAAGGGAGGCACTGAGGGCAGATCTGGCAGCCGTGGTGGTGGGTCCCATGGGGGATCAGAGAATCACGGTCCTGCAGATGAATGGCTGGGAAATCCCAGGTGCATGGCGGGGAGCAGGCTGCCGGAAATTGAGGTAACGACAGTGCACAGGTCTGAGCATGACGAAGCCTGTGATGTGATGGATGCTGGGTGGGCAGCAGGATCCTGGAGCTGACTGAGTGGCCAGGGTCCTGGAGGGATCATCCCGCAGATATGGAGATATTTCAAATGTAGCGGAAGTGCTGGGGACCGACCAGAAGCCAGGAGCTAAAATCTTTAAGGAACGAGGCACGGTGACCTCAGTGGGTCCCTTTAGTCAAATGGGGCAGGGGCTAGAGTCCATAGCATGGGCGGCAAACTTCCACCTGTTGGGCAGGGGGCATGTGGCGGCACAGAAAGACGAAGTGACAGCGAGGACCAAATTGGACCGTCGCTTCTCTGGGAGCCTAGAGGTAGGACAGCTGTGAGAACGAGAGGCAGAGGACAAGTGACTTCTCAGCAGAGCTCCACAGAGCTGAACCGGATTCAGTTCAGCTCAGGCAAGAAGGGAAAGCACTCTTCACAGCAGATATTTCTGCACGAAACGATAAAAGTAGTTCATTGAGATTTTCAAGTAAATTCATAGAACATATTTATATTAAAGAAACATTTAGGGCTCATCTATTTCTTATGTACCTTACAGTCGTATTTTTGTTTTTTACACTTCACTAAAATATTTTTAGCGTTATTGTTCTCTTTTGGAATTAAGACATTCAGGCTCTGGAACTGTTGTGATCTGGTAGATCGTAATACCTTAATTATAACTATTATATCCTTACGCGGGCCATTCAGTTCTCTTCCAATTACAAAGCCAAATGCCACTGCTCCACGTTTCTATTTAGTTTTATTGTTCCCAGCCCGTGCAAAATACAGGCGGCGTTGCTGCCCCCTGCTGCTTGTGCCGGAAAACTGCACCCACATCTTGGAGTAAAAAAGTACTTTGCAGTGCCCTTTCTGGGTTTGGGCTGTGAGGCGCTCTTTCTAACTTGCTACAATTCAGTGAAACGATTTGAAGACTAATGAATATAGCGTGTTACTGCAGCTGATAAAAGTAATTATTTGTTAATCAACAACTCTAAGAAAATGAATATTTCCCTCCAAAGTGCACTGCTTCAATCTATAGCCATGGGTGTGGGCATGAAAAAGAACACAAATGTTTTCAGTTTTAGGGTGGTTGAATTTGAAATTCATCATGTAGATGGTTAAGAACTTTCTGCCTACAGGACTTAAAATGAATATGCAAATAACCCTTAAACTTTATCAACAAATACATCAAAGTGTGTCCCTAGACCAGCAACAGCAGCCTCCCCTGGGATGTTTTTACAAATACAAATTCTCGAGCTCCTGGCCTACTGGATCAGAACCTCTCAGGTGGGGCCCTACCAGTCTGAGTTTTAACCAGGCCTCCAGGTGATTCTGATGGGTCAGTGTGTGAGTGGTTGTCGGGAGGCTTGACGTTGCCAGTGTGGTGCCCAGGACTGACGTCACCTGGGAGTCTGTGAGGCCTGGAGACTCGGGAGCTCTCCCCAGATCTCCTGAAGCAGAATCTGCATGTTAGCAGAAGACTCAGCTCTTTCAAGTTTGAGAATCACTTCTCAAGAGGACATGGATAACAGTGATGGCAAATGTTGTCTACCCAACAGCCATCCCTGTCCTTCTTCTCTGCAAATGAGATCCCAATTATATAATTGGCATGGAAAATGAGGGTGTCTGGCACTTTTAGAGGAGAGAATAAAGGAAATTATTTTCATTGCAAAATTTCTTTACAAATGGTAGGTCCTAGCTTCTCCAGGTAAAATGAGTGACATCCGGGTGGGTAAACATAATGTAGGGCTCCCTTCCAGCATTCCTGGACTGAGGGTACGAACCTCCTTGTTCCCCGGTGGGACCTGGGATGGGACCGGCAATGAGCCAGAGATGTGGCTCCCTTAAAATCTCCGTATGGAATAGTCGGCTGTTTCTGGAAGACTGAGGTCTAATCTAGACTTGCTTTCTGGAGAGCTATTTAACCGTTGGCCTTAATGAAGTTCATAGGACCTGTCCACTTACTTCACACAGATGCCGTGAGCGCCAGGTAAGATGATCTGTGCAAAGCACATCTGGGGACTGCTAGTGTGCTCGGAAGGTTTGTGTCCCTCCCCTCACATTCATAGGCTGAAATCCTAACCCCAAAGGTGATGGTGTTTGGAGGTGGGGCCTCTGGGAGGTGCTTACATCATGAGGGTGGAGTCCTTATGAATGGGATTAATGCCCTTGGAAAGAGATCCCGGACAGCTCCCTAGGGTTTCCACCATGTGAGGACACAGGGAGAAGTATGAGCTGGTGGGGGGCCTCACCTGACCATGCTGGTACCCTGACCTTGAACTTCCAGCCTCTGGAATGGAGCAACAGATGTCTTTGTTTATTTGCCACCCAGTCTGTTATCCTCTTATAGCAACCCAAAAGGACCAAGACAGCTGCAAAGGACAAATGAAAGAAAAGGAATGATAATAACCATCCCAGTTTTTGCACTGACTTTTAAAAAATGCCATTTTGAAAAATTTACACCAATTAACTTTCTAAAAGAGAAGGCAACTGTCAGTGAGGTTTATCAATTAGGGGCTCTGAAATGCTAATTCTTTACTTATTTGAACTCAGGTCTCCTTGCTTTATTATTCTTATACTGTTCCTTCAGGAAAGGGAAGGCTATTCATGACTTCAGTATATATATATATATATATATATATATATATATATATACACACATACATATACACACACACACAATTTTATTTCTTAGTAGTTATCCAGCTCTAGTAAAAAAAAAAAAAAGGTAGAATCCCAGTTTCTAGCCAGAAAAATTACTTTAATTCAATGCAATAAGATGGATTGTGTCTTTTCTACATGGTGGGGCCCTGGGGATAGAAAGATGAATCAAATATGACAGCCTCCCTCCAGAAGTTTGTAGGCTGGTGGGGGAGTGGTCAGAGATGTTTAACAACCACAATATCTTAGAGTCAAAGAAAGACAGTCCCGTTAGTGGCTTTGTCTTCATTCTCTCAATGGCTCCCACTTTGGTCTCCCCTTCCAAAGAGAACTCCAGGAAGATGGTCGGTTTTGAATCTCCCCAATGGACCACAGAAGCGAACAGAGGCCTAGGATAGCACAACCAAAGTCAGGCAGACAACATCTCTAAGAGCATCAGGGACAAGAAATCCTCCCCCCAAAGCCCAACACTGCACAAACAGCGTTAGGATCAAATCATCTGCAGCCCAGAACAAGCACCTGCGCGGGGACAGGGCCCTGAGGCAGGACCTCTTCTCGGGGTGGGCGGTTGGGGAGTTGCTTTACAGAGGCCAGAGGAAACTCAGGGTGAGGGGTGGGGGATGGGGGGGTTGTTCTCATGAGGAGCCTGCAGTGTGGAAGGTCTGCAGGTGCTGGAGAAGTCAGGCCTGTAAGTTCTCCAAACCAACAAATTACGTTTTCTTTCAAAAGCAGAGATCCTCGTGGAGGAGGGAAAACCTTCCAGTAGACTCCAAGGTTGAGATTGAAATGAGGGAGGGAAGCCGAAGAGGCAGATCTGAGAAAACACAGACCATTTTCATCACTTTGCAAACAGTGCTAGAAAAGCTGTTGGCTCACTCTTCCCGCCAAAATGTACAGAGATACTCTTTTTACAAAACAGAAATAAAATAAAATAAAGCAACAAAAAAGGAATCATGATTGAACTCCTCTGAAGATACAGTAAGAAAATCAAGAATAGGAGCAAAAGAAAAATCACTTGAAAAAAAGAAAGCGTGACAGAAACCCGCAAAACCTCTTTTGGGGCTGTGCCCTCAACTGCTTAGGGATGAGCTGCTGTGATGTCTTGGGGTTTGCTGCAGAAGAAGCTGGGGTGGGGCAGGTGGACTGGGGTGTGAAGAACACAGACTGGCCATTTAGGGATGATTGGTGAGGTCGGGAGGTGGAGTGTCATGGTAGCCACACTATTTCTTGTGGATGTTTGATGATTCCCTCTTCCTCCTGTTTGTGGGTGTCTGTGTTGATGGGCTCACTCTTCAGCTCTCTTTCTCCTCATTTGACAGAAACTGAGCAATTTTATGCACACTCTCGACCTCCTATTCTGCTCACATGCACATGGCTACCAGATCTCCCCTTCCCACCTTGATGTTGCTCCTGAGTTCCAGACACTTGAAGTTCAAGGTGTCAGTTGGCTAAATACATTGTCTTCTCTTCGCCTCCCCTCTCTCCTCCATTTGCTCAGAGCATCTCAACATTTATGTCTTGCTCAAGCCAGAGCCTGAGAGTTATCCCAGGTTCGAGTCTTTCCAAATGGACAAACCTACATGTTTTCAAGTCCTACTCATTCTGCTTCATAAGGACTTCCCATATCTCCCTCCTTCTTCCCACTTCTCCTTTGAGCTCTGCCGTGGTCTTTCTATCCAGCATCTGGCCTCCAGTCGTACCCTGGGGTGCTCCGCTCCTACAGGATACCTTTCAGAGACGTTTCCATGACATTCGGGACAGATTTCCCTTGTTGCCTGCCTACCTGCCTACCCTCAGCTACCCCACTCCTGTGCCCCTTCCTGCCTCAGCAGGATCGGAGTGCTTGAACTTCTCAGTGTCATCGCTTTCATTCCTGGCTGTCCCTGCACGTATCATTCCCCACCCCCCTTTCTGGAACATCTCCCTTCTTGGACAGCAAAATCCTTGACTTCATCTTTGTTTCCTTAGTACTCAGCATCTGTGATGCTTGGTAAGTATTTTTAAATAGTTTTGAAAAAATCAATAAGCTCATATTCATGTTCCTAAAATATCACTTTTATGGAGATGTATCCCTTTGTCATCCTGCCTCACCGATTAGTTGCAAGTACTTTAAAAGTAAGATTCTTAAATTTGACACTCAATTGGGAAACATTATTCGCATAGAAACCTGCTGCCTATCAAGCTCTGTTATTTTCTTAGAAGTCCATCTCTCTTGGAAATGAGGACAAGGCAGAAGTTATGTATCAGACACACCGTTGGAAGCTCTCTAATTTTTGTAGGAAAGTATCTATCAGTTGAGAAGCTGAAATAGTGTAGCACTTTTTTTTTATGGGCAATGCATGAGAAACTGAGATAATTGGCTGAAGATTTATGGCAAATAGTATGAATGACGTGACAATAAATATAGCAAAATGGATACGTTTTTGAGGCAGCAGCTGTTGTGAAACAACAAAAAAATGAGATTGATATTTTTCATCTCGAGCTGATTATGTTGTAAACTCTGTTCAACGATCATCTATTATCAGACGCTCCGAAGGCAAACAGGCAGAGAAATGTGTCTTCCGCTTTCAAAGGCAGTTGGAACTGACTCAAGTTGGACCAGGAGACAAAAACTGGTCAGATTACACCCACCATCTGCAAATGTCGACGTTCAAAATAGCGTTTGGCTTGACAGGGAAACAAGTGAAGGGGCAGGTTGAATTCAGACTAAATAAGGAATCCGTACAAACCCCAAACTAAGTTGTCAATAGATACTTTCATTGGTAATGCGCAGGAGGTCTAGCTAGCTGGAATGTGTATAAACTCCCGCTACCTGCAAATGAGAAAGAAACGAAAGAGGTGCACTCACAATGCCCCTTGTGGGCACATCCCCTGGGCCATCTCTCGTGAGGCTCTTAGCCCATACCTTGGGGCAGGGGAAGGGGGTGCCCGCAGAGGGAGCCGCCATCACACTTGCTGTGTAGGCGTCCTTCAAATGGACTTCATTGTAAGACTTGTTTAAGGATTTTCACATATAAATTCATAAATCAGAAAAAAATTCTTCATCCAACCATGTGTTTATTTTTCCCTAAAAATTGGTTTCTGCAATATTAAGTTTAATTACTTTCATACAGATTTTACTTATTTATTAATTATTTATGTATTTAAGAGACTTTATTTATTTGACACAAGCAAGGGGAGAGGCAGGCAGAAGGAGAAGCCGGCTCCCTGTTGAGCAAGGAGCCCCATGTGGGACTCGATCCCAGCACCCTGGGATCATGACCTGAGCCAAAGGCAAGGGCTTAACTGACTGAGCCACCCAGGCATCCCCATACCGGTTATATTTAAACCTAAATAGTACTCCTAATCTGAGCATCCAGTTTCCTCTCCAAATAACTGCAGCTTTGCAGCTAGGAGCCCTTTAACTCACATCTGTGGGCTCTAAGCTCAAATTTGCGGGTTCTTTCAGCTGCTGCTATGTCCTATCATTCCACATCATCCTAAGGGGCTTGCCCTCCATCCCACCCCTACCCTCACCCCCAATTCCAGCCTCCCCAACACTGCTCCTCTTATAGACTACAGCCTCTGAGTGACCCTCACTTAGAGGCCAGGAAGAAAGCAGGGTGAGGTCCCCCCTCCTCCTGAGTGATCTCTTCGCACAGGTGATGGGAAGGAAGGAAGAGAAACCACATGGAACAGACGGTCCCCACTGAGTTCTGAGTTTGTGGCTAAACCTGTCTGTCCCGAATCCTGTCAAAACTTCTCTCCAGGGAGGAAATATTCTGGATATTCATCTGATTTCCATGGGGAGCAGCTCACACGTTGTTTCCCTTACCACGGCCCTTCAGATCTCTACGCTGATTGATGGAGAAAGAACTGCTGGTGTAATTTCTTATCTGTTTTGCATCTTTATTGCAGCTTAAAGTCCAATCCTTGAGCCTGCTAAACATGTCCTTTTCCATGGTAGATATTTCATTTTTCTAAACCTGCAGGAGAAGCTGCTTCGAAGCGATCCATTTCCATCTGTCACATTCTTTCATGTGTGTGGAGTTTGGACTCCTAGAGGCGTTTCTTCCATTACCTTCTGCAGAGCAGCATGGTCCCGTCCCGGGGAGCGGCCACACTCCTGTCTGCAGCCCATGCCAGAGCGCATCTTCTGTTCCCCCTACTCCCCAAGGAGATAAAAAACTCAAGTGTATTTGCTGGCAAGAGGGAGACGGCGGATTTCTTTTGTAGCCACTCCTATCAACACCTCCCCACGCCCCTTGCATTTGTGCAGTAATTTTTTCCAGTGCTCCTTTCCTGTACTTTGTCTGTAGGAGAGAGACAGAGAGAGCAGAGTGAGAGAGAGCTTCTTTAACCGTTTCCTTTCATTCCATAGATATTACGATTCATAATAAATCCAATGTCTTCCTGATAACTCTGTGCTTTTCAAGTCTCCAGTCTAAATTGCTTCTGTGAGGATTCATTGTTCTCTATTTCCACCACCTGACTTTTGTCCTTCCCATCTTTATCTTCTACTTTTGCTTTCTCTCCTGTTTACTATTTAAGTGTTTTTCTTTCTTTCTGACAGAGAGAGAGAGAGAGAGAGAGAGAGAGAGCGCACAAACAGGGGGAGTGGCAGGCAGAGGGAGAAGTAGGCTTCCCGCTGGCAGGGACCCCCCCCCTTCCCCCAACACACACCGGATCTGGGACTCGATCCCAGGACCCTGGGATCATGACCTGAGCCAAAGGCAGACTCTTAACCGACTGAGACACCCAGGTGCCCCTATTTATGTGTCTTTTTAATGCTGTCCTACGAGGTTCAGGGGAAGAGTCTTGAGGGCTGGGCTCTGGAGGCACAGGGAGAGTGGGCTTCTATGGCGGAGCCTGGACGGGCTCCCTGCCTCCCCTGTGGGGCCCCGGTGACTCTCAATGCCTGCAAAGGGGTGCAGAGGAAGGAGGCCACCCTCAGAGGCTCAGGCTTATGTTCAGACCACGGTGCCCCTCTTGGACTCCACTCTGTGTTTTTTACTTATGCTTGGCGTTTGAATCTCTGTTCGGGCCAGGCAGTGCCTATCTGCATTGGTAGCACTCAGTAAATAACTGGCATATTTCTGGCCCATTTGGTCAGTACTAACCTCACAATCAAACAGACCACAGGTCCCTCTTCAACCTTAAAAACACACTTTGCTACCTTGGTTTATACACAATGGTCAGTGTGAACAATTGGGCATTTCTTCAGCTGAAGCTAATTCCCTAATCCATCACTGGGTTTGAACAAATTTCTGCACAGAGGAGGTCCTTCTAGTTGCCTAACCAGCCACAATTTTAATCTGAATGGCATTTTCCTGGGTTTTTGTCCCAGCCCGAGAAAATGAGTGAGACACTGCCCTCTAGAGGCGATTTAGGGTAAAGCAACTGGACACCGTGGGCCAGATTTGCGTTTTTCTGTCTTATTTTAGAAAAGCCTTTTCTTTTTACTCATTATTGATCTCATAATCTTGTATCTAGCTGGAACTGTAGGAAAAAGTTAAATGAAGGAGAAGACCTCTGTCCTCAGCCCCCAGGTTGGATGATATTTATTCCTATACTTATCCACATGGGTCCGGTGTGTGTGCCAATCACCGTGCCCCAAGTTCCTCCACCTGCAGGTAGAGAATAAATATTCCGACATCCAGTAAACTGTGACCTAAGGAGACTCAGTAAATTAGTTGTTAGAAAGGGATGAGTTTATCTGCGAGATTTTTAAAAAATTTTTTAGAGAACAATTGCTGTGTCGGTGGTGGTGTGTATTTAAAATGCTTCCGTATTTTGTCAATCTGTATTCCAAACAGATTGTGCCTCTGTGGGTCTCACAGCCTATGGGAGTGTCTGTTTCCCTTTTCCCCTGAAGACGCTGTGTATCTCCAACATTCTTTGATTTTGACTTGGGTAGGTGAAAATGACCTCTTAGCATAGTTCATGAGTTTTAAACTGTGGGGTTGAAATTGCTTAGACGCCCAACTAAAAGCCATTTGTTCATTCATTTGTTTATCTACTCAGGGTTACAGCCTATCATGTCCTTGTCTCATTTTATTTCTCGTAGGTTGTTTGTTTTTTGCTAGTGATTTAATACAGTTTTTTTTTAAAGATTTTATTTATTTATTTATTTGACAGACAGAGATCACAAGTAAACGGAGAGTCAGGCAGAGAGAGAGAGAGAGAGAGGGGGAAGCAGGCTTCCTGCTGAGCAGAGAGCCCGATGCGGGACTCGATCCCAGGACCCTGAGATCATGACCTGAGCTGAAGGCAGCGGCTTAACGCACTGAGCCACCCAGGTGCCCCAATACAGTTTTTTTTTTTTTAATGCGAAGGGAAATTAAGCTTTTACTAGATTTTTAGAAATATATTTTCTTCAGTTACCACTTGACTTCCTTATGTGGTTACACTTAATCAGTCTTTCCCCTTATGGCTTTTAGCTTTGGTAGTCTTGTCAATCTTGATAAAGGGGTAAGCAGATTACCTGGCACCTAGTTAATGATGTAGTGGGGGGAGAAATTTCTTTCTTTCCCCTCAAGAATCTGGCTGGTTTAGGAATTAAATAGATAAATGGGAAAAAAAAAAACAGTTTTTTTTTTTTAAGATTTATCTATTTATTTTAGAGAGGGAGTGTGAGAGAGAGAGAGAGAGCATGTGACAGAGGGAGGGGCAGAGGGACAGGGAGAATCCTCAAGCAGATTCTGCTGGGCGGGGCATCCCACTTGGGGCTCCATCCCAGCCCTGAGATCATGACCTAAGCTGAAATCAAGAGTCTGCCACTCCGCTGACTGAGTCACCCAGGTGCCCCGAAAAAACCAGCTTTATTACATGTGCATGAGGCCCAATAATGAAATTGAGACCCGAGGGAATGATCAAGGCAAGCAGTGTTTATACATTTTAGACAGAGACAATAAACTTGTGAGGAATTGACAGGATTAAAAAACAAACAAACAAACAAACAAACAAAAAAACCCCCAAAAACCAAACAGGTGTTTGGAAGCTTTAATTAGTAGGGAATTCTAAGCAGAATTTGGGCTGAGGTAGTAGATTAGAAAAAAAAATAGGTTTGTTTCTACATCTTTCTATACTTGAAAGTCCCTATCTCTGGTGATAAGGGTGTCTTTTTTATTTCTTAGTACAGGGAGAGTATTTTTTACATGGGAGATTTGTTTCCTGCTTTCAGGGGAGCAGAGGAAGTTCTGGGGAGGGTCTTCCACTGGTTGTTCCCCAAGTAGCTTTTATTCAAAATAATCAATATGCCATTTTGGTCCATTTTGGGATGGCCTGCCCCGGACCCTTACAATGATAATAAAAAATTGCTGAGCGAAGCTTTCTTGGGATATTCCTGACTCATCACCATCCAGAGAATACAGGATGCTTTCAGCGTCAAGAAGTAGATGCAGCTGGTTAAATTAGAAAACACTTGGTCTTCTGCCATGACAAGGATGGGGCTGGTAGGGCTGGCTTTCGTGGCTACCTCAGGGCTCCTGCTCCCTTCCTTGTGACTCTGGGTGGGCTAGCTCTCCACTCTGATGGCTTTAGCTCAGTCTCCTTCCTTTCCTGATGCCCAGACAGCAGCCTCAGTTGTAGGGGTAACATCTAAGCACGGCACAATTCAAGAGAAGAAGAGACCATGCCCTTCACCTCTCACCACCTCCCCTGTGTTCTGAGCGCCAGCAAACACCAGCCGGAAGAGCCCTTGACTGGCGTAGGACAGAACGAAACTCAGACGGGCAGAAAGTGACATGGACATGTTTGACAAAGATTGGCCCAGAGAGACTGGGGACCTTGGAAGGGAGCTGGAGGGAAGGGGAAAAGGGAAGGGAAGGCCAAGAAGCTGTGGGAAGGTAGGGGGGAACCTACAAAGGATGCATTTTGTTCCTTGCTCTACTCAACACTGTTAAACATCACTCTTCTTGCCCTGGTTACAAAGAAACAACTTTGCATCTCTGAAAACATTTGGAGGAAGACTCAAGAGAATCGTTTGGCAAACTGTGAAGAGAGAGTTCAGAACAATGGCCCACATGAAAATATATATATCTCCAGTGTTTTTCTCTACACTGTAATAATAGTTTTGAATATATCATGGGAAAATTTCATTCACAGTAACAATTCATATTAAAAAACAAAACAAAACAAAACAAAAAACCAGAAAAACTACCAGAAACCACAAAGGTCTAAGATGAGAGTCATAAAAGATTTGAATAAATAGAAAGACATCCAGTACCTCTGCAGGGAAAAGCAGATCATTGCAATTATGCCAATTCTTTTGATGATGAGTTCAGATTTATATTATTTGGGGGAAGGTGTAGGTAGAGAGTGGGGATGGGTGTGGGTGAGGGTAGGTAGGGAGCAGAGAGTTAATGAGTCATATGGGCCATGGTATAGCTAGTGAGTGGGTTTATAGTGGGGAGTAGGTAGGTAGTTGGGGGGTACGTGGGTAATGAGTAAGGGAAAGGTGGGGATAGGTATTGAGTGGTTAATCGGTGAGGGTCTGAAAAACATTCTTTGTTCAGAATAGCGGTCCCGCTTTTCTTGTGCTCCGCTGCCCCCTGCTGCTCGGTCAGGGTATGTGCAGCCAGTGTGAGTTGCTGTCTCAAAAACCCTTTGTTAGGTCTTGCTTCTTTCGCACCCATGGAGATAAAGTTGACATTTTCTTTGTTCAGCTCATTTCAGTAAAATGGGCATAGAGAATTCACTGCCCTTCAACTCCAGTTGAAGGCAAGAGCAAGGATTCTCACTTTGGAGTATATGCTCCCATAAAAGATATATGGATGAGCCTCCTGCAATTGGTCAAGCCTCTGATGGTTAGCCTGATTTATAGAGATTTATGCAAATTTATAACTATATAGTTCTATACAGTTTTCTAGGGAGCATGCCTACAGCCTTCATTAGATTCTGAAAAGGGTTCATATGCCCCAGGGTTGACCATACATTGTTCTGGAACAGTCATCTCTAAGCTCTTTGGACTGTGGACCCAACAATCTATGCTTATTTATTCACTTAGGAATTATATGCAAGTTCTAAATAAGGAGCTGAAGAAGAAATCAAGCATTTGGATATCTTTCCAATGATGATGGGTTCCTAATATGGTCCGTTCCTGTGTCACGTCGCACAGGGATCTGTTTGGCCCCAGTAGTGCAAATATAACCATACTGCCATTGCCTCTGCCTTGCACCGTGGCTGACGGACAACTGCTGTTAGGAGCAGACTGTTGGTTTTTCCTCCTGCTGAGGTTCAGAGCCTTTCTGTATTGTGGCTGAATCACATTTTAAAAACATTGCTTGAGAACCTGACTTCTCTTTCTACCTCTGGTTAGTCTTGAACATTCCCGCCGTTTACAAAGCAGCTAGGTTGGTCTGGAGCTCATTGCCTCAGGGAAGGGATGATTTGATATTCTTGTATAAACACGTATGTACAAAAACCCCAAGAGAATTAAGTTGGTAAACCAATAATTAACACTTAAGACCAATGGAGTTCATTAAGCTGGTCAGGTACCTTATACTATGTATGTATGTGTTTGTCCAGGTATGCATGCAAAATCTTCCTTCTGTATCAGCAAGAACCAGCTAGAAAATGTAATTCGCTTAACAAGCATTTGTTGAGCATAGATTTTCCTTCAGCCATTGGAAATTTGACTATGGACAAAGCAGTGGAAATCCCTGTCTTCAATAGCACTATGTTCTAGCAAGGGAAGATAGATAACAAAATAAATAAGTACAATATATCAAACCTGAAGTAGTGATAGGGGCTCTGGGAGAAGCTGAAATGGGGAAGGAGGAAGCAGATTGTGAATGTGGGGTCATTTTTAAATAAGAGGGCATGAAGGTGTTACTTGGGTAAAAACCTGAAGGAGGTGAGGGAGTGAGCCATATAGGATTCTGGGGGGAGAGCATGTCAGGCAGAGGGAAAAGCAAGGGCGAAAGCTCTGAAATGGGCACGTTCCTCTTGAACTCTGAAAGCAGCAGGAAGTCAATGGGGCTGGTGCGAAATTATGGTGAGGGATATTGTAGGAAATGAGGTCAGAAAGGCAGCTGGGAACTATGCTGTGTAGCGTTTTGGAGATCATTTGGTGAGGACTTTGCCTTTCATACTGAGAGAGATGGGAGTTGGTGCCTTAGTAGAGGAGTGGCATCATTTGGCTAAACATAACCAGGATATCTCTAGCTACAGAGGAGAGACAAGACAGAAGATGAGAAGACCAAAAAAGTTATTTGGGTGGATTTGGGATATTTTTCATAGTAAAAAGACAACATTCTTGGGTGTAATCCACCCTCAGAGTTCTGGGTCTTGCACACACACACACACACACACACACACACACACACAGAGTCAGGAGAACTGCTGTCTCCCCAACTCTGTGTCTCACTTGTCACATCTCTGCTTGTTTCCAGAATCTCTCACTGTACAAACCTTAACAATGGAAACAAGTGGGAACCCATGGGGACAGACCGGAACCTGGTCTGTGTCTCACAGAATCTAACTTGGCAGATGCAGGTGACCACAAGCTTCCGCCAGGGAGGTGTACGGCTGCCTGGCTCAGGAATCAGAAGAGTATCTGGCAATGGCAGGGGGCACTGGAGACTGGCTGCCCTGCCATCCGGATAAGACGAGCCAGCACGCCGGTGATCACCTGCCCGAGCTACGTGGTGCTTGGTGTTCCACGCCGACCTGATGGTGATGGCTGCTGCATCGCTTCATGTTCCAATTCCTGCTCAGATTTCTCTAGCAGCCACCCCAATCTGGTACTGCACATGGTGGGTCATTCTGGGAGACAGATAAGCTAACCACGTACCAATGCACCCTATCCAAGAAGGGGGTGACCAGTGACATCTGGAGCCAACTTGAAGATGCTCATAGGAACCAACTATTACATTTTCAGAAATCTTAGAAGTCTGTTGTTCAGCACAGCCATTACCCACATTATATTGTATAAACCTACAACTAAAATTAATTGTGTTAAAAACAAAGATGGTGGGGGCGCCTGGGTGGCTCACTCGGTTAAGCGTCTGAGTTCAGCCCAGGTCGTGATCTCAGGGTTCTGGGATGGAGTCCTGACTCTGGCTCCCTGCTCAGTGGGGAGTCTGCTTCTCCCTCTCCCTCTATCCTGCTCCCCCCCAACTCCTACTTGTGTTCTCTCTCCCTCGAATAAACAAAATCTTTTTAAAAAGGCAACAAAGATGGTGAGGTTCTAAAAGCTCATCACTTACCGATCAGTTTTAATGTTGTATCAGCTCCTTTCTGGATGTTACATCTGCGTGGCGCGCAGCAGAAAAGTTCCCTCAATTCTTGCCTCTTCCAGCTGCTGCCTTGTGTCCTGGCCCATCCAGTCTCACCCATACATATGAAGTCTAGCAGTCAGCCAAGGTTTGGGGGGGACAATGACATGCAGATCTGGGGACTCACTCCTTTCTAAGATTTTCCTTATGCCTTTCAGCTGCTACTAGACCCTAATTCTGCTTTCTGACACTTCTTGCTAGAACTATATTTTCTGTATATTCCTAACTATAATTTCTCACTAAAATTTCTAACAGCCAACATATAGCCCACACTGGGGTGTGCCTCCAGGCAAACAGCCACACACTTCCAAATTTCACCCCACAGAAATTTGTATTCGGTTTCCTGAAATCTAATGTTAAAGTGTGGCTTGTAATGCTTTCTCTCTCCATTTCCACCCCTTCAGTCTCTAGAAGAGCAAAGTTTGAACCCAACCGATTGATTTTAAGAACACCAAACTTTCCTTAGTAGTGCATCCATCTGGAGAGAGGCATTCTTGAAGAAAAATGTTTCCAACATCCAAATACTCTTTACTATTTTTACCGGTTTCACGTAACACCTTCAGTTGCCACACTGGGCTCCCCACTCACCTTCTAAATCTTTGATGGCATCAAGGAGGGTTGTCTGTTGGTCCTTCAGTTGTTGATTCTTGGTTTAAACATTATGCTGCTCAATGAGAATCTAAAATGGGTTCTTTTTCCAATTTGGCTGTTCTTGCTCGTACCCTCTGGTACCACTTATCTTGATGCTACTTTAGCTTTGCGGACTGTTCTTTAAAGTAAGGAGCTGTATCCGCAGAGTGGGCCCTTCAGAGTTGCTTCTAAGGTTGTTCCTCTCGTTTACTCTGCTCCAGACTTCGCTTGCCTGGTGTTTTTCTCACCATTTATTTGACATTTTATAAGAGTGAGGTTGTCCCAGAAAGCAGTTGACTGACCACCTGGGATTTCCTTTGGGAGTGTGTGAAATTGACCAGGAGGTCAGTACGTTCCAAGGTTATGACGGAGTAATCACTCATTGCATCCATTTTTCTCCCATTCCTCCTACCAGGAAACCCACAAACTGCCCTCAGGGAAATCTACCCCCTTCAGACAGTGACTGTACACTCTTGTGGGGCAGAGTCCGGTCTTGGTGGCTAGAAATGGCAGCTGGAAGCTGGCCAAACCACTCCCTCACTATGCTCTCTCCCAGTGTTAGTTCTGAGATGTCTACTGGACATGCGCTGGATCCTCTCTCTCTCTCCTCCATGTCTCCTGACTGCTGTTTTTCTATTGTCTTTCTCTTCTGAATGAACACATTAGTATCCTGTTCCAGTTAACTGACTTTCCCTCAACTGTTTGGTATAAACTTGATCCCAAACTTTATTTTACAGATTAGGTCTTTTTGTAAATTTTACAGATTTGTAACCATTTCTTTCTCATATTTATCTATTTCATTTTTCATGTCTTTGTTTAATGATTTATCTTATTAACAGAGGTCACTTTCTCATTTTAAGCACCATTGAACATCATTGAACTCAGTGCTCAATACTGTTAATGTCACCCAGTGAATCCACAATCCAATTAAGAAAAATTGATCCTCTTTCCTGGTATTATATTTCTTTTCTCTTTTTTTTTTAATTTTATTTTTTATAAACATATATTTTTTTTTCCCCAGGGGTACAGGTCTGTGAATCTCCAGGTTTACACACTTCACAGCACTCACCATAGCACATACCCTACCCAATGTCCATAACCCCACCCCCCCTCTCCCAACCCCCCTCCCTCCTGGTATTATATTTCTTAAAGCATCTTGAGGTTTTTGGATGATGGCTCCTTTTGAGTTGGAGATTTTTGTATTTTTGTGTTGTTCTATTTTTTTTCCCCCTCAGTTTTTCTTACATGGTAATTTTCTAGTTTTTCCATTGCCTTCACTCAGTCTCTTAAAGCTTCAATCCAGAAGCAAATCTTAAGGATTCCTAGGACTTTCATCTCATTGGGATACTGGGAATATTATAGAAAAATTAGAGGCAGCTTAACTTGATTTCCCCTCATCTGGAATTTACATCTCGCCAGCCCCAGCTAGTAGTTGGTCAGCTAGACTTTTCAGTGTCTTTTCATGATCTGGCCCCTGGTTACCCTCTGCCCAAGAGAACATTTGGTGCTTGTTTCCTCGCAGAAGCCAAGCCTCTTCTGACCCTGGAGCCAGGAGGCCCAGGAATTCTGCTTCTCTTGCTACTTTGCATTTCTCTTCTCCTCTGGTCCATGGATTGTTTCCTTAGCTTTCCATGCAACTGTATTCTTTGATGGACTTTTCCTATAATTTATCCATATTTGTTGTGAATTTGGGGCAAGCAGGTATGGTCCCCGTAAGGTACCTAATCTCTCTGGATAATGTGAGTAGTTGGAACGGCGCCAGCAGTATTTACTTTGTGGGGGTACGTTACAAATCAAGTCAATGAATGCATATAAAATGCCTGGTGAACCACCATTATGACCACTGTATACATAATAACTAGCTCAAAGTACGTGCTTGATAAATATTTATAGAGTAGGATGGATTAATTTAGTACAGATAAATGCATGCTGTTCGCCTGGGTGCATCGGATAATAATTGTATCATTTAAGTAACTAGTTTGTGCTGCAGCCACTAATAAGTTCTGAATCTTAGTAGCTTATAATAACAAATGTCTATTTCCTCCTTGCAATACTGGTCCATCGCAGGGCAGCTGGGCTTTGCGCTGTGCTATTATGATGCACGCTCTGGGTTCCAGTGCTCTCTGGAACACTGCTACCCAGCGGTGTGGAAGAAAAAGAGAACACCGGCCCCTACTTCCTTTTGGAAGTGACAGATGTCAATCCTGCTGACGTTTTGACCCAACCAAGTAATGCGACTATTTATTTGTTCAGTGGGGTCTGAGGTGCGATCCTACCATACGTCTGAAAAGAGAGAACCAAATGTCTGTAATCATCCTAACGATTTCTACGATGATCATCGCGAGTGGACAGTTACTGAATGTTTGCATGGGGCAAGACACTGTAGTAATTAACGTACAAAGAGTCTGAGGTGACTTTTAAAATAGGGTCTCTTTAATAGTAGTTTTATCTTTTTAAAAAAAGATTTAATTTACTTAGTTGAGAGGAAGAGAGAGAGAGAGCATGAGCCCCGGTGTGTGTTGTTTGGGGGAGACGCAGGGCAGAGGGAGAGGGAGAAGCAGACTTTGTAGAGCAGGAAGCCTGACTGGGGGGCTCCATCCCAGGACTCTGAGACCAGGACCTGAGCTGAAATCAAGAGCCGGTCGCTCCGCTGACTGAGCTACTCAGGTGCCCCAGTATTTTTGTCTTTGCTCAAAGATGAAATTATTCTTAGTGACTGGTGACAAGTATAAATTCTTGGTGATTAAAGAAGAGGCATGATTGTGATCTTGGCCTAATCATCTCCGTATAGTAATGCATTTATTGTAAAGTTTGGGAAGTAAATGGCCCATTAAAATAATTATGATTGCATTTGTAACACCCGGAGGTAATGATGGATCTTACACAATCACAGAGCTTGATACAAGGTATGACTATGAACTAAAGGGCCCTTTAGAAAACAATGTTCCTGATGGTAAGTGGCCACAGGTAAGCAGCGATTGTCATAAATGTGCTTATTCCAAATTTTCCTGACCACCTCCTCCAACCCTTGCTACAAAGCAAAAGCATTAATATCGGTAGAAGGATGATTTACTTTGTCATGAAGTGCGTTCTTCTAGCCTCAGCCCTTTTGCTGAGTTGTCCCAAGCCTCGCTTTGAGCCGAGGAAAGAGAATTGGCAGTGTATTGGTTTCAATGCTTCTATTTTATGACCTGATTTCTTCTTCAAAGACGTCTAGAAATAGTTCAAGCATGCCTTAAGGCTGTGGGTACCTGTGAAATTTCTCCTTTTCCATAACTGAAAGTTTTTAAGTCTATTAAAGTAAACTTCAAGAAGGAAAATGAGAGTTAATAAGCTGACAGTTGGTCCACGGGATTTTTTTAAGGATCTAACATACTTAATTTCCGTTACTTGTTTTTCAACTTGTCTGGGCTTAGGAGCAGGTTGGGTCTAAACTGAGGAGGAGAAAGGAAGAATAGGGTGCTCTAACCTAAAACTTGTCATTTCATCATGACGCATTTATTGTTCTGGACTTCTAATGTGCCGTTTGGGTCTTGAGTTGACATTAAATACCCTGGAGAATGTGATTTAATATAGCACATGGGCTACTGCCTTCAAGGCAATTATTGGTAGACCGAGAGGGGAGGGCTCTGTGGGAATGAGACAAGGGACAGGCTGTCAGATTATGTGTGTATGCGTGTATATATGCATACATGTAATAAAAACGTGTATATGTGCACACATGCATGTAAGTTTGTACACAACACATAGGTATGTGCATATGTATGTAATGTGATGCACATATATAGGCATGTACTTATACACATTTTGTAGGCATGTGATTATGCATGATGTAATGTAAATGCACCCGTGTGCACGTAAGTGTATGTGTGCATGTATGTGACACACACATGCATGCTTGGGACATGGATGCATGCACACAGGTGTTTATGTTATACATGCTTTTGATAAAAGTGTATATATAATACAAATCTTTGTGTGTGGACACATATTTGATGCAGGTACGTGTAATGTACATTTGTAAGTGTAATGTAAGTACATAATTACGTGTGTTGTTAGATCTCATTGAAAATCTGTTTCTGCAGAGTGAGACATACTTAGTTTTTAATACTGAATATCTCGAATTTATTTTTTTAAAGAACGCTTTGGATATTCTAAGCCTTTTGTATTTCTACACATATTTTGTGGGCAATTTGTCAATTGCTACATAACGGCTTGTTGGTATAGATTGGAATTGCATTAAAACCATAGATCATGGGGGGCACCTGGGTGGCTCAGTGGATTAAAGCCTCTGTCTTCGGCTCAAGACATGATCCCAGGGTCCTGGGATCGAGCCCCACATTGGGCTCTCTGCTCAGCAGGGAGCCTGTTTCCTCCTCTCTCTCTCTGCCTGTCTCTCTGCCTACTTGTGATCTCTGTCTGTCAAATAAATAAAATCTAAAACAAAACAAAACAAAACAAAAAAAACTATAGATCATGGGGCGCCTGGGTGGCTCAGTGGGTTAAGGCCTCTGCCTTCGGCTCGGGTCATGGTCTCGGGGTCCTGGGATCGAGCCTTGCGTCGGGCTCTCTGCTCAGCGGGGAGCCTGCTTCCCTCTCTCTTTCTCTGCCTGCTTCTCTTTGTCCCTGGCATAATTTTTCCACTCTAAGTTAAACAGACCTCCTAAACCCCCCCCCCAAAAAACAAAAAAAACCCCTATAGATCACCCTGGAGAAAACTGGTATCTTAACATTGAATCTCCTGGTCCATGAATATAGCATCTTTCTCCATTTGTTTAGGTCTTTTTAAATTTCCTTTCAGTGATGTTTTTGTACTTTTCAGCATAAATGTCTTATACATATTCTGTTAAATACATTCCTAAGAATTTTTTATGCTATTGTATATATTTTCATTTTTGAACTTCAATTTTCCAACTGTTTTATTGCTGGTACACTGAAATATAATATTTTTTTGTGTGTGTATTGACCTTGTACACTAAGATCTTGTTAAACTTACTTACTTGAGCTGCTGGATTTTTTTGTAGATTCTTTAGAATGTCCTACAGAAGCAATTATGCCATCTGCAAATCGAGTTTTAGTTCTTCCTTTCCAATCTATGTGCTACTTGCCTGCCTGCCTGCCTTCCTTCCTTCTTTCCTTATCTGTCTGTCTACCCACCTGCATGCCCTTCTTTCTCTCTCTCTGCTTATTGCATTAGTTAGGATTTCTAGTACAACATTTCACAAATCTGGGAAAATAGACATCTTTACATTATCCCCAGTCTTAAGGGAAAGCAGTAAGATTGATGTTAGTTGCAGGGTTTTTGAAGTTATCTTTTAAAAAGATGGAAGCAGCTCCCTTCTTATTAATAGTTTTTTGACATTTTATCATGAACAGATGTTGAGTTTTGTCAAATGCTTTTCCTGCATGTATAAGATTAACATATACTCCTTTTTTATTAGTTGGTTAATATGGTAAATTAATTTTTGAGTATTAAGCTTACATTCTATGGAAGAAACCCAGTTGGTGATAAAATATGATTGTTTATCTGTTGCTAGATTTGACTCACTGAAATTTTGGTTAGGATTTTTGTGTCTGTGTTCATGAGGGAGATTAGTCTATAGTTTCTTCTTCTTTTTTTCCCCCCTAGTCGTATCTTTGTATATTTTGGTATCCCAATAATCCTGGCCCCATAAAATGATGGGGCGTGTCCCATCTTTTAATAGTTTCTACAAACTTTGTGTACAATTGGTCTTATTAATTCCTTTAAAAAATTTGGTACATAGTGAATGAGATCAACTGGACCAGGAAGTTTCTCCGTGGGAAGTTCAATTGAACTTGAACCACAAAATCAATTTCATTGAAATATACAGGGTTATTCAGGTTATTTATTCCTTTTTGAATGAGATTTGGTAGTTTTTAACCCTTTAAGACTTTGTCAAAATTATTGACAAGGTTCACATAATACTCTTTTTTTTCTTTTAAAGATTTTATTCATTGTCAGAAAGAGAGAGCGAGAGAGCGAGAGCGAGCACACAAGTAGGGGGAGCAGCAGGCAGAG
This sequence comes from Lontra canadensis, assembly GCF_010015895.1. Taxonomy (NCBI): domain Eukaryota; kingdom Metazoa; phylum Chordata; class Mammalia; order Carnivora; family Mustelidae; genus Lontra; species Lontra canadensis. The sequence continues at coordinate 1,167,749 of NW_022631124.1, forward strand.
GGAAAAGCAGACTTGTCTGCTGAGCAGGGAGCCTGACATGGAGCTCAATCCCAGGACTCTGGGATCATGACCTGAGCTGAGGGCAGACGCTTAACTGACGGCCACCCAGGTGCCCCTAGGTTCCCATGATATTCTCTTTTTATTCTTTTTTAGCAGCTCAATTGCGATAGAACACACTTACCATACAATTCACTCCTGTAAAGGTTATGGCTCCATGATATTTGTATATTCACAGATAGGCGCCCATCACTTCAGCTTATTTTATAACATTTTCACTGCCTTGAAAAGAAATTCCAAACCCTTTAGCTATCCCCACCCTAGTTCCCTAGCCCAACATTGCTCTAAACAACCACTAATCTCACATATTTGTCTCTACAGATTCCCTTATTGGGACTTCTACATGACTGAAATCATATAATATGTGTTTTTTTGTGACTCGATTATTTTATTTAGCATAATATTTTCAAGGTTCATCCATATTATAGCATGTGTGATTATTTGCTTTCTTTTTATGACTAAATAATATTCCATTGCATGAATATACTGCATTTTGTTCATCCACTCATGAGTTGATGGACGAAGGGTATTTCCTTTTGACTATTTGACTATTATGAATGGTGTTGCTATCAACAGTCACATGCAAGCTTTTGTGTGGACATATGTTTATGCTCAGGAGTGGACTTGTTAGGTCCTATGGTAACTTGATGTTTAATCATTTGAGGGACTGTTAGACTGTTTTCCAAAGCACTTCACCAGTTTACATTTCCACTAGCTCAATTTCAGTTCACTGTATGAGCTTTCAATGCCATTCTCAGAGGAAAAGCCAAAGGAGTCTGGGATAGAAAAGCAATCATACTTCGAGAAATATGGGAAGAAAATGGAATGAGTGCTTTTTTGGGTGCATCTGATCCAACTGGGATAATTTAAACATTAAGAATGTTGAAAAATTGGGGCACCTGGGTGGCTCGGTGGGTTAAAGCCTCTGCCTTCATCTCAGGTCATGGTCCCAAGGTGCTGGGATCGAGCCCCGCATCAGATTCTCTGCTCAGCGGGGAGCCTGCTTCCTCCTCTCTCTCTCTGCATACTTGTGATCTCTCTCTCTGTCAAATAAATAAATAAATAAAATATTAAAAAAAAGAATGTTGAAAAATTAGGGACACCTGGGTGCCTCAGTTGTTAAGCATCTGCCTTCAACTCAGGTCATGATCCAAGGGTCCTGGGATCAAGCCGCACATGGGGCTTCCTGCTCAACAGGAAGCTTTCTTCTCCCTCTCCCACTCCCCCTGCTTGTGTTCCCTCTCTCACTGTCTCTTTCTGTCAAATAAATAAAATCTTAAAAAAAAAAAAAGAAACCTCCCTTTGCCTGGGTGGCTCAGTGGGTTAAGCCTCTGCCTTTGGCTAAGGTCATGAACTCAGGGTCCTGGGATCAAGCCCCCGCTGATCCTCTGCTCAGCAGGGAGCCTGCTTCTCCCTCTTCCTCTGCCTGCCTTTCTGCCTACTTGTGATCTCTCTCTCTGTGTGTCAAATAAATAAATAAAATCTTTTTAAAAAAGAATGTTGAAAAATTAGTTTAATTTACCACTCTCTTTTGCTCTATTTTTGAAAATTTTATAATACAAATTTTTTAGTATAGATTATCACCAATTTGAACAAGTTGCATTTACAAAATCTCTTGAACCCCTACTAATAATAAATTGAAATTAAAATAAAGCAAAATTTATTTTAGAGTATGTAATATGTGTTATAATACACATATGAATTTTCATAAAATTTGGAAAGATAACATTCACCTAAATTATTAATATTCTCCATTTGTGGCTAGGCTATTCCTTAGGTTATCACTTATTTATTTCAAGATGTTGGACCAAAGGTGCTCAATGAATGACCAAAGACATAATTGAAGGAAGTGAACTTTAAAATTTTATTTATGAACATTTTCAACTACTATGAGAGAAATAAAAAAAAGGACAAGTCTATGTATGAAAGATTATTCTGTGTCTAATATTGTTTGCAATATTGCTACCAGAGTTTTTCAGAATTTATCCACAAAATGCCTAACAACAACTGGTTGCTTTAACTAAGATGACCTCACCTTAATTTGTGTTAAACAAGGACATGTACTCAAAAACTTTAATGAAACTGGTTTTGTACGATGATTTGGGGTTATAAGGTTATACTGTAATAAAGTGGTAAGAACTTAAACATTGGGTTCATTAAAAATAATCAAGTATCGATGGCTTCATTTCTGTGCCTATGATGATAGAAAAAGTTCTGTGTTGTTTATTGCTGTCTACCTGGAAAGCCAGGACAATATTGTCTCCATAACAAGGGCAAGATTTTGTGATGGTGGTGGGGGGCGCTTTGGAGAGAAAGGTTCAGGGGGACCAGAAAAAGCAGAAGTGAGAGAAGAAACCTGTAGAGTCAGATCCATTGGAACACCATTGTCAGTGGACACATGAAGGGGAGAAACCTAAGAAGTAAATTACTTAGGGACACAACAACAGTTGCTAACCATTTCATGATTTGATTATTTGTAGCCTCAGGAAAGCATCCATCGGGAAAGCATTTAGTGCTTAAATAGATTGCTTACTGATCTTGGTCATTCTGTAGCAGTAAGAGGAATACACATTTTTCTCAAATTCTTACTTAGCAACATCTATATCAAAGCAAATGTGCTGGACAGAAAGCCAGATCACATATATATTTTGCAATTCAGAAAGAAAATCTAAATATGTAATAAAATGGCTTTGTCCAGATTATAAAATTACGTACCTTTTAATAAATTATTTTGACACAAAGGAGAATTTTCTTTAAATAATATATAACACATAAGAGAATTTGTACCTCATAAAACTCCAAATTTAGACAAATCAAGAAACAGACACTTAAAATAGACTTGTTATAGAGAACAAAGTGATGGTTACTAGAGGGAAAGTGGGTGGGGATAGAGTGAAATAGTTGAAAGGGATTAAGAAGGGCACTTGTCTTGAGCACCAGGTAATGCATGGAATTGTTGAATCCCTCTGTTGTACACTTGAAACTAATATAACACTGTACATTAACTAAATGGAATTAAAATGAAAACTTAAAAAAAAAGGTGGAAACCCCTCCCCACTTCGCAATTTATTGATGATCAACGGTGGCATACCAAAGGCAGAATTGCGAGAAGGTCCATCCCAGATGTATGTAGCTCATAAAAAGAGGGTTAGTTCACAGTCTATAGAGAATTTTAAAACAAACAAAGAAAACCTAACCAGAACCTGCGTGCCTTTTCTTATCGCCATGCTCTGGGCTTCATTTAAGCTCCAGACCAGGGTTGGCAAGTCTTTTCTGTAAAGGGCTAGAGAGCAAATATATTCGGCTTTGTGTTCTCTGCTTCTCTGTTGCCACAACTCTACATTGCATCTGGAGATCAACCACAGATGAAGTAAAGGGACTGGGGGTGGCTGTGTTCTGGTAAAACCATACTGGCTCCTGCTTTCTGTATGAAGAGTGCATCTCTACCCATCACTGGGTGACTTCCACACCTCCTAGGAGGCAAGCAAAATGCTGTCCTTGCATTGGCATCAGGCTGAGCCTTAGCTGAGTCTTGTGAACAGGCAGGACCTCCACTACATCTATGCAGACACTTGAAGAATACAGTGGGTCTCTTCCCTCTGCAGTGAAATATGGTACAGACCTTGTTGCTCCTTCTTTGTACACGTGGGGGTAAAGAAGACATTTGGAGTAGAAGCAGAGGACAGCTGATTTGTACTTGATAGGCAAAGCTTTGTTTTAAGACCCCTATGGGATTGCTTGTTTCTGCATTGAAACCTAGTGGAAACTGACTGAATTTAATGTTAAGTCAGTGTCAATCTTATCCTTTAGGCGGGAGGAGGACTGGGTTGTGGGGAGGGGCAGCCCAAACATAGTTACAAAAAGTATTCGTTGCCTAGAAGATCTATGAGTTCACATTATCTTCAACTTTGAAGTGAGTTGCTAGGAGAGCAGTATTTTAAAGGAGTGACACTTGTGTGGGACATTTAATTCTTTCTCCCTCTATGCCAATGGCCATCAGCCTAAAATAAAAAGCAAGCGGAATAAAATGTTTAAATCATCCACTTATTGTTTAGATTAAACGAAAACCTCAAGTTTCTTCTTCCAAAAATAATCTCATTACAAAAGTAAATGATGTTGTGGTAGAGACCCTTATTTTACACCTGTTGAGCAGACTCATGTACATTCCTAAGCAGTATTCATTAAACTTAATGCCTTTAGTTGGCTTCTGTAGGGGACAGAGGTACCGAGAATTATTTCAATATTACAAGCCTTTCACAAATAAGCTTTAGTCACAGCATTCCAGTGCATTTTATTTTATTTATTTTTATTTTTTTTAAATTATTTTTATTAACATACAACATATTATTTGCCCCAGAGGTACAGATCTGTGAATTGTCAGTTTACACACATCATTGCACTCACCATAGCACATACCATCCCCAGTGTCCATAACCGAACCACCCTATCCCTACCCACCTCCCCCTAGCAACCCTCAGTTTGTTTTGTGAGATTAAGAGTCTTTTATGGGTTGTCTTCCTCCTGATCCCATCTTGTTTCACTTTTTTCCTTCCCTACGCCCCACAATCCCCTGCCCTGCATCTCAAATTCCTCATATCACAGAGATGATATAATTGTCTTTCTCAGATTGACTTATTTTGCTCAGCATAATACCCTCAAGATCCTTCCACGTTGTTGCAAATGGCAAGATTTCATTTCTTTTGATGGCTGCATAGTATTCCGTGGTATATATACACCACTCTTCTTTATCCATTCATCTCTTGATGGACATCTAGGCTCTTTCCATAGTTTGGCTATTGTGGACATTGCTGTTATGAACATTTGGGTGCGCATGCCTCTTTGGATCACTACATTTGTATCTTTAGTGTAAATACCTAGTAGTGTGATTGCTGGGACATAGAGTAGGTCTATTTTCAACTTTTTGAGGAATCTCCATATAGTTTTCCAGAGTGGCTACACCAGCATGCATTTCCACTAACAGTGTAGGAGGGTCCCCCTTTCTCTGCATCCTCGCTAACATCTGTTATTTCCTGACTTGTTAATTTTAGCCATTATGACTGGTATAAGGTGGTATCTCACTATAGTTTTGATTTGTATTTCCCTGATGCTGGGTCATGTTGAGCTCTTTCTCATGTGTCTGTTGGCCATCTGTATGTCTTCTTTGCAGAAATGTCTGTTCATGTCTTCTGCCCATTTCTTGATTGGATTATTTGTTCTTTGGGTATTGAGTTTGATGAGTTCTTTCTAGATTTTGGATACTAGCCCTTTATCTGATATGTCATTTGCGAATATCTTCTCCCATTCTGTCCATTGTCTTTTGGTTTTGTTGCCTGTTTCCTTTGCTGTGCAAAAGCTTTCGATCTTGATGAAGTCCCAATAGTTCATTTTTGCCTTTGCTTCCCTTGCCTTTGGTGATGTTTCTAGGAGGAAATTGCTGCGTCTGAGGTCGAAGAAGTTGCTTGTCTGTGTTCTCCTCAAGGATTTTGATGGACTCCTGTCTCACATTGAGGTATTTCATCCATTTTGAGTCTATTTTTGTGTGGTATAAGGAAATGGCCCAGTTTCATTCTTCTGCACGTGGCTGTACAATTTTCCCAAGAACATTTGTTGAAGAGACTGTCTTTTTTCCATTGAACATTCTTTCCTGCTTTGTCAGATTAGTTGACCATAGAGTTGAGGGTCTATTTCTAGTACTATGTTGAATAGCAGTGGTGATAGTGGACATTCCTGCCATGTTGTTGACCTTAGGGGAAAAGCTCTCAGTTTTTCCCCATTGAGAATGATATTCACTGTGGGTTTTTCATAGATGGTTTGATGGTATTGAGGTATGTACCCTTTATCCCTACACTTTGAAGAGTTTTGATCAAGAATGGATGCTATACTTTGTAAAATGCTTTTTCAAAATCTATTGAGAGTATCATATTGTTCTTATTCTTTCTTTTACTAATATATTATATCACATTGATTGATTTGCAGTTGTTAAGCCATCTTTGCAGCCCAGGAATAAATTCCACTTGGTTGTGGAGAATAATCCTTTTAATGTACTGTTGGATCCTCTTTTCTAGTATTTTGGTGAGAATTTTTGCATGCATGTTCATCAAGGATATTGGTCTGTAATTCTCCTTTTTGATGGGGTCTTTATCTAGTTTTGGGATCAAGATAATGTTGGCCTCATAACAAACTTATTTTTTCAAAAATATTATTTATTTATTTATTTATTTATTTATTTATTTGACAGACAGAGACCACAAGTAGGCAGAGAGGAAGGCAGAGAGAGAGGGGGAAGCAGGCTCCCTGCTGAGCAGAGAGCCCGATGCTGGGCTCAATCCCAGGACCCTGAGATCATGACCTGAGCTGAAGGCAGAGGCTTTAACCCACTGAGCCACTCAGGCGCCCCAATGCTGGCCTCATAAAATGAGTTTGGAAGTTTTTCTCCCATTTCTATTTTTTGGAACAGTTTCAGAAGAATAGGTATTAATTCTTCTTTAAATATTTGGTAGAATTCCCCTGGGAAGCTGTCTGGCTTTGGGCTCTTGTTTTTTAGGAGATTTTTGATGACTTCTTCAATCTTCTTACTGATTATGGGTCTGTTCAGGTTTTCTAATTCTTCCTGGTTCAGTTTTTGTAGTTTATATGTCTCTAGAAATGCATCCTTTTCTTCCAGATTGTCAAATTTCCTGGCATATAGTTGCTCATAATATGTTCTTTAAATTGTGTGTATTTCTTGGGTGTTGGTTGTGATCTCTCTTCTTTCATTAATGATTTTATTAATTTGGGTTCTTTTTGATAAATCTGGCCAAGAATTTATCAACTTATTAATTCTTTCAAAGAACCAGCTCCTCTTTTCATTCATCTGTTCTACTGTTCTTTTGGTTTCTATTTAATTGATTTCTGCTCTGAATTTTATTTCTATTCTCCTGCTGGGTTTAGGCTTTCTTTAGGTGTAGGGTTAGATTGTGTACTTGAGACCTTTCTTGTTCCTGAGAAAGGCTTGTATTGTTATATACTTTCCTCTAGGGACTTCCTTTGCTCCCTCCCAAAGATTTTAAACCATAGTGTTTTCATTTTCTTTTGTTTCCATGATTTTTTTCAATTCTTCTTTAATTTCCTGGTTTACCCATTCATTCTTTAGTAGGATGCTCTTTAGCCTCCATGCATTTGAGTTCTTTCCAACTTCCATCTTGTGTTTGAATTCTAGCTTCAGAGCATTGTGGTCTGAAGATATGCAGGGAATGATTCCAATCTTTTGGTGCCAGTTGAGACCTGGTTTATGACCCAGGATGTGATCTATTCTGGAGAATGTTCCATGTGCACTAGAGAAGAATGTGTATTCTTTTGCTTTGGGATGAAATGTTCTGAATATATCTGTGATGTCCATCTGGTTCAGTGTGTCATTTAAGGCCTTTATTTCCTTGTTGATCTTTTGCTTGGATGATCTGTCCATTTCAGTGAGGGGAGTGTTAAAGTCTCCTACTATTATTTTATTATTGTCGATGTGTTTCTTTGATTTTGTTATTAATTGGTTTATATAGTTGGCTGCTCCCATGTTAGGGACATAGATATTTAAAATTGTTAGATCTCCTTATTGGACGGACCCTTTGAGTATGTTATAGTGTCCTTCCTCATCTCTTATTATCGTCTTTGGCTTAAAATCTAATTTATCTGATAAAAGCTTTCTTTTGATGTCCATTAGCATGGTAAATTGTTTTCCACCCCCTCACTTTAACTCTGGAGGTGACTTCAGTTCTAAAATGAGTTTTTTGTAGACAGTATATTGATAGGTCTTATTTTTTTTAATCCATTCTGATACCCTGTGTCTTTTGACTGGGGCATTTAGCCCATTTACATTTAGGGTAACTATTGAAAGATATGAATTTAGTGCCATTATAATTTCTATAAGACAACTGTTACTGTACATTGTCTGTTCCTTTCTGGTCAATGTTACTTTGAGGCTCTCTCTTAGCTTAGAGGACCCCTTTCTTTATTTCCTGTAGGTCTGGTTTGGTGTTTGGAAATTTCTTTAATTTTTGTTTGTTCTGGAAGCTTTTTATCTCTCCTATTTTCAGTGACAGCCTAGCTGGATATAGTATTCTTGGCTGCATGTTTTTCTCATTTAGTGTTCTGAATATATCATGCCAGTCCTTTCTGGCATGCTAGGTCTCTGTGAACAAGTCTGCTGTCAATCTAATATTTCTACCATTGTATGTTACAGACCTCTTCTCCTGAGCTGCTTCTAGGATTTTCTCTTTGTCATTAAGACTTGTAAGTTTTACTACTAGATGATGGGTTTCGACCTATTTTTGTTGATTTAGAAGGGGGTTCTCTGTGCCTCCTGGATTCTGATGTTTTTTCCCTTTGCCATATTAGGGAAAGTCTGTTATAATTTGCTTCAATATAACTTCTGCCCTTCTCTCTCTTTCTTCTTCTGGGATCCCAATTATTCTAATATTTTTCACCTTATGGTATCACTTATCTCTCAAATTCTCCCCTCATGGTCCAGTAACTGTTTGTCTCTCTTTTGCTCAGCTTCTTTATTCTCCATCACTTGGTCTTCTATATCACTAATTCTCTCTTCTGCCTCATTTATCCTAGCAGTAAGAGCCTCCATTTTTGATTGCACCTAATTAATAGATTTTTTTATTTCAACTTAGTTAGATTTTAGTTCTTTTATTTCTCAGAAAGGGATTTTATTTCTCCAGAAAGGAATTTTCTAATATCTTCCATGCCTTCTTTGAACCCAGCTAGCACCTTGATAACTGTCATTCTGAACTCTAGTTCTGACATATTACTGATGTCTGTATTGATTATGTTCCTAGACATCAGTACTGCCTCTTATTCTTTTTTTTTTTTTTTTTGTGGTGGGTTTTTCCACCTTATCATTTTATCCAGAGAAGAATATATGAATAAAAATCTAAAATAATAATAGGGTGGCAAAGACCCCAGAAAACTATACCCTAACCAAATCAGAAGAGACCTGAAACTGGGGGAAGAAGAAAAGGGAAAAATAAAAAAATACAAAATAAAAAAATACATATATTTGACAGGTGAATAGAACAGAGCCACTCCCTTGATTTGGGGTATGTTCTGGTCTCTTAGAAGAAACTACCTCTCAAAATTTTGAAGAAAGAAAAACTTGCATATATGCAAAAATAAGGGTAAACATGATGGAGGGATGGAATTTGACTATAAGGATGAAAATTTTAAAAAATTCTAAAAAAGACATTAATAAGATAAGTTGGTTGGAACAAGAAAAGAAAAAGAGGAGAGAATACGATCAGGCTGGGACTAGATTTAAGGTACATTTTGGTCTATTAGAAGAAATTATATTTTAAAATTTTAAAGAAAAAAAACCCCTATATGTATATAAAAATAAGGTTAAATACAATGAAGGATAAAATATGACTATAACAATGAAAATTTAAAAAGATTTTAAAAATATTGATAAGATAAAATAGTTTAAAAACGTTAAAAGAAGAAAGAGGAAAAGTAAAAAAATAGAATAAGAAAAAAAATTAAAAATATTTAACTTTGCAAGACTAAATGATCATGGGAAAAAAGCCATGAATTCTGTGTGTTGCTTTCCCCTAGCTCTGGAGTTCCATAGTTCTCCCTGATTAGTAAACTTTGTCTTGGCTGGATGTTCTTGCTGATCTTCTGGGGGAGAGGCCTGTTGCAGTGATTCTCAAATGTCTTTGCCCGAGGCAGAATTTCACTGCCCCTGCCAGGGTCCAGGCTAAGTAATCTACCCTGGTTCACTCTCGGAGCTGAATGCTTTCCATTTAGCTTTGAAGGAGGAGAATGAAGACAGTGGTTTCCCAATCTCTGGCCTGGAGGATCTGGGAGCTTGGGGTCCCACTCCTCAGTGCAGCCTCAGAGAATATTAGTCAATCTTTCCTGTCTCCCTGGTCTATGGCTGCACTCCAAGCTCATCCAGCCTGTGACTAAGCATTTCTATCTCTGGTGCATGGCCCCATTTGGAGTCTCCAAATCCAGCAGATTCTTGGATCTTGCACAGATCCTGTAGTGCTCCTCCTGGAGGAGGAAGGAGGGGGTCTATCCAGATCTGTCACTTGTGGTGTCCCTGCTTGAAGAGCAGTGGCCCTACTGTGCCTTGGATCATGGTTTAAGGTAACCCTGAGCTGAAAGTCCCCTCCTCAGCTCCGTCTCTTTAGCCAGATTCTCTGCTCCAATACCTGGCAGCTCTGCCACACCCCTGGTCTTTCTGTGACCCTTTGGGTCCTAAGACCACACTGTTCCTGTAAGGGCTCCACCCCTGCTTAGCCTCTGGAGTGATGTCCCATAGGGGAACAGAGTACTAAAAGTTCTTATTTTGTGCTCTGCTACTCCACCCCTTGCCGGGAGCTGCCCCTGCCATCCCCCACAGTTTATCTTCCCATTGCTTTGGATTTACTTCTCTGAATGTTCTCCATTCTTGAAAGTGGTTGATTTTCTGTTCCTAGAATTCCTATTCTTCTTCTCTTCTATCTCCTGTTGAGTTTGTAGGTGTTCTGAATGGTTTGATAACTATCTAGCTGAACCCCTGGGACCTAATGCTATTTCAGTCTCCTACTCCTCCACCTTCTTGCTTCCTCCAAGTCCAGTGTATTTTAATTATGAGGAAGATCATGCATGATAATAATTATTGATATAAAGATGCCATTTTATTTTAATGATTTATTTATTTGTTTGAGAGAGAGAGAGTACATGCACAAGTGGGAGAAAGGGGCAAGGAGAGAGGGAAAGAAATCCTCAAGCAGATTCCTCCCTGAGCACAGAGCCCAATGTGGGGCTCAATTCTAGGACCCTGAGATCATGACATGGGCTAAAACCAAGAGTCAGACACTCAACCCACTGAGCCACCCAGGGGCCCCTAAAGATGCTATTTTAAATCTAACTATATAGCTTCCATTTTGTTCTAACCAAAGCAAAATTAAGATGGTGGTTTGATTTCTATTATAAGTGACTCAGAGTAGATCTTCAATAAATTTGATTCCATCTAAAGCATCCTTGCCAGTGTGCTGGACCCAGGACCCACAGCAGACACTGACCCTGTGATTGTGGAACTCTAGAATACCACTGGAGATGGACATCAATAAATTAATCACACAAATAAAATTAGAAACACAAAGAAACATATTGTACTTTGAGAATGCATTTTATCATTTACCTAGTTTGAGAATCAGGGAAGGCTCCTCTGAAGAATCCATACTTGATCTGCTCCAGGAAGAGCAGAGGTTACTAGGTGAAGAGAGGTGAAGAAGTGTCCCAGCAGAAGCAGCAGTGTATGCAGAGACCCTGTGGTGGAGGAAGCACACTGGATACTTAGGCCTGAGACAATGCCAGTGTGGCTCTCTACTGTATACCATTTATGGTTAGCATGCCACAGGGTGAGACTAGACAGGAGGCCAGAACACATAGGCCTTATAGACCATGTCAAGGACTTTTATGTTAATTAGAGGATATTCTCCTGGGTCAGACAGGCTGGATGCAATCATATTGTGTTTGGAAAATATCGCTCTGGCCACAGGAGTGAATAAGTGAGCTGTGCCCATAGGTGAGTATGTGGGCATGGTAAGGAGGACATTGCAGTGATCCAGGTGAAATCTCACTGTAACTTAGGCCAGAGGGGAATTGGGAAATGGAGAGGAAACAGTAAATTTGTGGTCATCTTGGAAACACCCCTTTCAGACCCATAAGAGATGTGAAATATAGTTGGATATAGAGATCTGGAGCTTAGAGAGGTCTGAACTCAGACAAAATACGTGAGTGACTACTATCACACATATAAATCAGGTTGCCTAGGGAGAGTGCAGAGTGAGCAGTGGAGAGACCCCTGATGTGAGCGCTGTGGAAGGCTTACGTTTAATATGTTTGCAGAGTTTTCGGCCATTATTTCTTCAAATAGTTTTTCTGCTCCTCTTTCTCTCTCCTCTCTCCTCTCATTCTGTTACTCCCATTATGAATATGTTAAGGTTCTTAGTAGTATCCCACAAGATACACAATGAGTGCATTGTCTCTATCAATCTTCAAATTCGCTAATTCTTTCTTCTGCCTGCCCATACAGGCTCTTGAGTGCTTACTATTTCAACACCAAAATTTCCATTTGGTTCATTTTCATAATTTCTCTCACTTTATTGAATACTGTGTCCAATGTGTATTGTCATCATACCTTCCTTTACTTTTTTAACTCATAGTTTCTTGCAGTTCTTTGAACATAATTATAATGGCCACTTTGAAGTCTTTGTTATTTAAATTCAGGTGTCTGGTTACTCCCACAGCTAGTTTCTATTGCCTGCTTTTCCTCTAATTTCACATTTTCCTGTTTTTTTTTTTATTTTTAATAAAAAAATTTTTTTTTGTTTGTCTTGAAACTGGACGTTTTAAATGTATTCTAACAACTCTGGATACTGGCCTCCCATTCCCATACCTGGGCTTGTTATTGTTCTTTGTTTATTTGTTCAGTAACAAGCTAGATTATTTTAGTGAAGTTTATTCCCCCTCCCCCACAGTGTTAAGCCTCTGAAGTTGCTGCTCAGGGGATACACAGTTTTGGGTGTGCCCAGACACCAGACACTGGTTTTGGCAGGGAAGTCTTTAATTGTCTCCTTCTGTGATTACACTTAGATGGTAAAGTTCACTAATTGCTAACTGCTGGCTGATTGTTTTCAACAATGCCACTGGGTGTTTATTGTTCCAGAGGTTAGCCATTAAAATTAGGCTCCTTTAAAGGAATAATTTCCAAGGTCAGTGATTGGTATTTGCTCTGACCCCAAGTGGGCTCCTATCTGTCTCTTTACCAGGTTCTTTTGGACAGACTATCTCAGTTGCCTTCACCATGACTTTCACAACTTATGAGAATGCCCTTAAGCTTGAACTGTCCATACTCTGTTCCAAATGAAATCAATTTCTTTGGGAAGGTATTAGGAAATCTCTGTTTACCACTCACTTCTCCTTCCAGGTAAAATGTCTGAGCCAGAGCTTTGGAGCTGGGGTTGGGGACAACGGTATAATTCTCTTTGAATGATATTCTCACTTTAGGGAATAAGTGTTTGGTGGAAATAGGGGGCAGTAGACTTAGGTATTTTTGGGTTGTGTCTCCTGGCTTGCAAGTAATGATTTATGAGACAGCAAAGGACCACTGAGGCCCCAGTAATCTCAGTGATGCCACTCAAGGTAGAGCCTCTGTATTATCAGTTGAAGTTGAGCAGAAGTAGGGAGTCCTCACTTCTTGGCACCATTTGCCTAGCATTTGGCCTCATCAAACTGCGGACAGGATGAGAAATGCTGACATCTTGCTCCTCTTGTAGAGAAAGTCCTCTGACTAACTGCTGGAGAGAAAGAGAGCTCTGTGTTCCTGGCTCCATCAGTAGGCTTTCTATTGGATTGAGTTGAGAACCAAGAGTAGGGGTCTCAGTTCAAATACCACAGGCTCTTATGGTTCCTTTCAAATATTCATAGACTTTCTTCATTTGTTTCTTCAATTGCTATATGTCCTTTGGATCATTTCCATAAACATTAAGTGATTCTTTAAAGAAAATAATTTTCACCGGGGATTGGGTCCCCAGAGTTCATCTGTGTCATGCTGGAAGTCGTCCTCTGAAAGCTAATTTTCAACAGCAGCAATAGAAGAGGATGAGCAATCCAATGAGGGAAAGACGGAATGACCAGAGAGGTAGAGAGAAAACCTGAGAGTGTGTCCTCTAAGTCAAGAGACCATGACTGGTAGGTCAAGTAAGACCGAAAAATGTGTGTTGTAATTTACATAAGGAAGTCATTGGCACTGTTGGTTTTGGTGGGGGTAATGATGGTTCTGGAAGCCAGTTTGGAGTGCAGTGATGATGGCAGCCAGGCAAAGAGTGTGGATGACTATTACATTTTTTAAATATAAAATTTTTAGGAGAAGAGTTTAGAAAATAAGAAATGAGTATTCCTGTGCCTGCTGCCACCAGTTTTATTAAATCTTAACTTGTGGTCATATTTATTAAAATAAAGTAAAATAAAATAAATAATGTTTTTTTCTTCCAGAAGCAAGCATTGTCATTAATTTGATGTTTTTGATTTCTGTGCATATATATAATCCTATTAACTACACTTACACATATATGTAAACAATACAAAGTATTGTAAGTCTGTAATTTGTATATAAATGATATTAAATGTTACATACTCTTCTACAACTTGATTTAAACCTAATATTATGCTTTAGAAAGTCATCCTTTTATTCACAGGAGATACAGCTCAAGTTCATTTATTTTAGAAATATGTCCTAATTTAACTTTTATTAATGGACATTTAAGCTGTTTATGAGTTTTTTTTTTTTTTTAAATTACAAAGAGCATTCCACTGAACTTTCTGGAGAACACCTTCTTGTATGCACGTGTCAGGATATTCTCAGAAATAGGGATGCTGAGGTATAAGGTCACATGCCTGAAGTTTTGCCAGATGGTGTCAGTGGCTCTCCAGAGCATCACTAATAGCATATGAATTTCCATTTCTTTAACATCCTTATCATCAGACTTCCTAAATTTGCCTTTCAGATGTGTGTAAAATGTGTTTCATTATGGTTTAATTTATTTTCCCCATTTACTCATGGGGTTCAATATCTTTATACTTCTTATTGGCAATTTGGCTTCCTCTTCTGAATGACTTCATCCTTTTGCCCATTATTATCTGGAGATATGTTTCCTTATAAATTTGTAGGAATTCCTCATGTGCTGTGGAGCCTAATTTTTTCAGGAATGTACATTACAAATATAGTCTTTCAATCTGTGCCTTATCCTTCAGTTTGTTTGGTTTATTGCTTTGAACAGATATTTTTAATTTGAATCTACTCAGACTTACATACGTCTTCCTTTATGATTTGTTATGTTTGTTTTTGCTATTTGAGATTAGCTATTTCATTTTGGTTTTTCTCTTTTTATATTTCATCGATCACAGCTGTTATCAGAGGCGATGGGTCAAACATGAATTTATTGCTCACTCTGGGCCTTCTAAAAAGCTCTTGTAGATGTTTACCAAAGGCCAAAGGGGCATGGTAGTGGTAGAGTGAAGGTCACATTGGAGGGCTTTTTGAAAAAATGTAGTAGATACTTAGTAAAGAGTGGAAAGGAGCTTATAGAATTGGAGATGGTTTGCTTAAAGCCAGTAGGATGCATATGATTGAGACGAAGAGGCTGGGTATGGAGGGACTGTTACTACTTATAATAACACATCCTTATTAGGTAGATGCATAAAGACCCTGAAACACTGGGTAGTGATGGAATACATGACCATGGAGTTATTGGCCCTTGGTAGGAGGAAGGACAACATCCCTGCTATTAACACAAAAGAAGAAGCTAGAATGTGGGAGATGCAACTGGATTTGTATGTGAGGAATTAGGAAGATGGATTTCTTCTACTTAACAGCTTCTATTTTCTCTGTAAAATGAAAAGATTAATCATTCGTGGAAAAAGGGTCATTAGGATGGGAGAAGATGGGTATCGCCCCCCTCCCCCACCCCCAATCCCTGGCATACACTAATCTTTTAACTGTTTCTATAGTTTTATCTTTTCTAGAATGTCCATCCTGGAATCATACAGTATGTAACCTTTTCAGATTGGCTTCTCTCACTCTGCAATGGAGATTTAAATTTCCTCCAAAGCTTTTTATGATGTGTTGGCTCATTTCCTTTTATAGCTAAATAAAATTTCATTGTATGGATCATGATTTGTTTATCCTTTCACTATTTTTTTCAATGGTAGTATATTTTTTCAAAATTCACATTCACTCTTGAAGGGCATCTTGTTTCTTCCAAGATGAAATATGAATAAAGTTACTATAAACATTCATGGGGAGGTCTTTGTGTAGACTTAACTTTTCAACTCAGTTGGGTAGATACTAAGGAGTGTGACTGCTGGATCAAATGATGAAGACTGTTTAAGTTTGTAAGAAACTACCAAATTATATTCTAAATTGTATCATTTTCCATTCTTACCTGCAACAAATAAGTTTCTGTTGCTCCACATCTCACCAGCATTTGATGTTGCCAGTGTTTTGGATGTTAGCCATTCTAATAGGTGAATAGTGGCATCTCATTATTATTATAATTTCCTTTGATGTGGAGTTTCTTTTCATAAGCTTATTTGCAATCTGCATATCTTCTTTGGTAAGGTGTGGATTAAGGTCATTTGTCTACTTTTTAAATTGCATTTCTTGTTTTCTTATTGTTGAGTTTTAAGAGGTTCTTCTAGAAGAAAACATAGGTGGTAAACTTGAAATCACTCTTGGCAATGTATTTTTTGTATTTTCTCTGAAGGCAGTGGCAACAAAAGCAAAAATAAATAAATGAAACTACATCAAACTAGAAAGCTTCTATACAGTAGAGGAAAACATCAACAGAATCAAAAGATCTCCTTTGGGGCACCTGGGTGGCTCAGTTGGTTATTGTCTGCTTTGGACTCAGGTTGTGATCCCAGATCCTGGGACCAAGCCCCTCACTGGATTCCCTGATCAGTGAGGAGCCTGCCTCTTCCTCTCCTGCTTCCCTTGCTTGTGCTTTCTCTGTTAAAAATAAATAAATAAAATCTTAAAGAAAAAAAAAAGACCACCTTCTGAATGGGAGGAGATAATTGCAAATTATATATCCAGTAAGGGGCTAATTATTATCCAAAATATACCAAAGAACACCTGGGTGGCTCAGTTGCTTAAGCACCTGCCTTTTCCTTAGGTCATGATCCCACGGTCCTGGGATCAAACCCCATGATGGGCTCTCTGCTCAGCGGGGAATCTGCTTCTCCCTCTCCCTCTCCTTCTGTGCTCTCCCTCGCTCTCTCTCTCTCTCTCAAACAAATAAAGCTTCAAAGTATATAAAGAAATTATACAACTCAATAATAAAGAAAACAAAATAATATGATTAAAAATGGGCAAAGGCTCTTACTAGACACTTTTTTCCAAAGAAGACACACAGAGGGCAAACAAGCACTTGAAAAGATGTTCAACATCACTAATCATCAGGGAAATGCAAAAGAAAACCACAATGAGCGGTCTCACACTTGTCAGAAGAGCTGGTATCAGGAAGACAAGGAATTAGAAGCACTAAAGAAGTTGTGGAGAAAAGGTGGCACTTTTATACTATTGGTAGGAATGTAAATTAGTGCAGCCACTATGGAAAACAGTATGTCAGTTCCCTAAAAAGTTAAAAATAAAACAATCATATTCTACTTCTGAGTATTTATCTAAATTCAATGAACACGTTAATTCAGAAAGATGTATTCATCCCCATGTTCATTGAAGCATTACTTACAATAGCCAAGATACAGGAAACAACCCAAGTGTACATGCATGGATGAATGGATAAAGAAGATGTAGTTATATACTACACAATGAAATATCACTCAGCCCTAAAAAGAAGGAAATTTTGCCACTTGCAACTACAAGATGGTCCATGAAGATATTATGCTAATGGAGATAAGACACAGAGAAACAAATCCATTTGATTTCACTTATATGTAACATATAAAAAACAAAACAGATGAACAAAGAGAACAAAACTCCGACTAAGAAGACGGGTTGGTGGTTATCAAAGAAGAAGGAGTTAGGTTGTATGGTAACAGATGGTAACTAGTATGGCGATCACTTTGTAGTGTATGCCTATATCAACTTACTATGTTGTACACCTAAAACTAATATACTATTATATAGCAATTGCTATTAGATTCTAATTTCATACTGTTGTCATCAGGAAATATACTTGGTATGATTTCATTTTTCTTAAATTTTCTAAGACTTGTTTTGTGACCTAATATATGGCTTACCTGGAGAATGTTTTGTGGGTACTTTAGAAGAATGTATATTCTGTTGCTTTGGGATGGAATATTCTACACATGTTTGTTAAGTTCACTTGGCCTATACTTTTATTTAGGTTATTTGTTTTCTGTCTGGATGATCTATTCATTGTTGAAAGTGGAGTATTGAAATATCCTATTATTATTGTATTGTCTTTTTTTCTCCTTCAGATCTGTTAGTATTTGCTTAATATATTTAGGGGCTATGATGTTGGGTGCATATATATTTACAATTTTTAGATCCTTTTGATGAATTGACTCCTTTATCATTATGTAATGACCTTCTTTGTCACATGTTACAGTTTCAGACTTAAAGTCTTTTTTTTTTTCTGATATAAATATAGCTACTCATGTTCTCTTGAGTTTCTATTTGGATAGAATATATTTTTCCATCTCTTCACTTTGACCCTATATCCTTAAAGGTAAAGTGAATCTTGAGGGTTGCTGGGGAGTTGAGCGGGGAGGGATAGGGTGGCTAGTTATGGACATTGGGGAGGTTATGTGATATGGTGAGTGCTGTGAATTGGGTAGGACTGATGATTCACAGACTTGTACCCCTGAAGTAAACAATACATTATATGTTAATAAGAAAAGGTAAAGTGAATCTCTTATTATCAGTACATAACTGAGTCTTTTTCTCCTTCCATCGATTCAGCCAGTCTATGCCTATCAACTGGAGAACATTTATATTTAAGGTTATTATTGATAGATGAAGACTTACTAATGCTATCTTATTAATATTTTCTGGCTGTTTTGCACTTCCCTTGTTATTTTCCTGTCTTCCCTTGTGGACTTATGATTTTCTATAGTGGTATGCTTCTTTTTATCTTATGTGTATCTACTGTAGGTTTTTAAAAAAATTTTTTTTATTAACATATAATGTATTATTTGTTTCAGAGGTACAAGTCTGTGGTTCATCAGTCTTACACAATTCACAACACTCACCATAGTAAATAACCTCCCCAATGTCCATCACCCACCCACCCCAGCCCTCCCACCTCCCTCTACTCTAGCAACCCTCAGTTTGTTTCCTGAGACTAAGAATCTCCCTCTGGTTTTCTCTGGTTTCCATTTTTCCCTCCCTTTCCCCATGATCCTCTGTCTTGTTTCCAAAATTCCTCGTATCTTGTTTCTCAGATTCCTCATATCAGTGAGATCATATGATAATTTCTTTCTCTAATTGATTTATTTTGCTTAGCATAATATCCCCTAGTTCCATCCACACCATCACAAATGGCAAGATTACACTTTTTGATGGCTGTATAATATTCCTCTGTGTGTGTGTGTGTATCACATCTTCTTTATCCTTTTATCTGTTGGTGGACATCTAGGCTCTTTCCATTGTTTGCCTATTGTAGACACTGCTTCTATAAACATTCTAGTGCATGTGCCTCTTTGGATCTCTACATTTATATCTTTGGGTTAAATATCCAGTAGTGTGATTGCTGGGTCATAGGGTAGCTCTATATTCAACTTTTTGAGGAACCTCCATGTAGTTTTCCAGAGTGGCTGCACCAACTTGCATTCCCACCAACAGTGTAGGAGGGTTCCCCTTTCTCTGCATCCTTGCCAACATCTGTTGTTTCCTGACTTGTTAATTTTAGCCATTCTAACTAGTGTGAGGTGGTATCTTATTGTAGCTTTGATTTGTATTTCCCTGATGCGGAGTGATGTTGAGCTTTTTCTCATGTGTCTGTTGGTCATTTGGATGTGTTCTTTGCAGAAATGTCTGTTCATGTCTTCTGCCCATTTCTTGAATGGATTATTTATTCTTTGGGTGTTGAGTTTGATCAGTTCTTTCTAGATTTTGGATACTAGTCCTTTATCTGTTATGTCATTTGCAAATATCTTTTCCCATTCTGTCCCTTGTCTTTTGGTTTCGATGCCTGTTTCCTTTGCTGTGCAAAAGCTTTTGATCTTGATGAAATCCCAATAGTTCATTTTTGCCCTTTCTTCCTTTGCCATTGGCGATGTTTCTAGGAAGAGGTTGCTGCAGCTGGGGTCGAAGAGGTTGCTGCCTGTGTTCTCCTCAAGGATTTTGATGGATTTCTTTCTCACATTGAGGTCCTTCATCCATTTTGAGTCTGTTTTGCGTGTGGTGTAAGGTAATGGCCCAGTTTCATTCTTCTGTATGTGGCTGTCCTATTTTCCCAGCACCATTTGTTGAAGAGACTGTCTTTCTTCCATTGAACATTCTTTCCTGCTTTGTTGAAGATTAGTTGGCCATACAGTTAAGGGTCCATTTCTGGGCTCTCTATTCTGTTCCATTGATCTATGTGTCTGTTTTTGTGCCAGTACCATACTGTCTTGATGATGACAGCTTTGTAATAGAGTTTGAAGTCTGGAATTGTGATGCCACCAGCTTTGGCTTTCTCTTTCAACACTCTTCTGGCTATTCGGAGTCTTTTCTGTTTCCCTATAAATTTTAAGATTATTTGTTCCATTTCCTTAAAAAAAGTTGATGGTGATTTTGATAGGGATTGTATTAAATGTGTAGATTGCTTTAGGTAGCATGGACATTTTCACAGTATTTGTTCTTCCAATCCATGAGCATGGAACATTTTCCCATTTCTTTATGTCATCCTCAATTTCTCTCATGAGTACTTTACAGTTTTCTGAGTACAGATTCTTTGTCTTTTTGATTAGGTTTATTCCTAGGTATCTTATGGTTTTGGGTGCAGTTGTAAATGGGATCGACTCCTTAATTTCTTTCTTCTGTCTTGTAGGTGGTGTATAGAAAGGCAACTGATATCTGTGCATTGATTTTATATCCTGACACTTTATTCAATTCACGTATGAGTTTTAGCCACTTTGGGGTGGAGTATTTTGGGTTTTCCATATAAAGTATCATATCATCTGCAAAGAGTGAGACTTTGACCTCTTTGCCAATTCAGATACATTTTATTTCTTTTTGTTGTCTGATTGCTGAGGCTAGGACTTCTAGTATTATTAGAATAGCAGTGGTGATAGTGGACAGCTCTGCCATGTTGCTGACTTCAGGGGAAAAGCTCTGTTTTTCCCCATTGAGAATGATATTCCCTGTGGGTTTTTCATAGATGGCTTTGATGATATTGAGGTATGCACTCTCTATTCATACACTCTGAAGAGTTTTGATCAAGAAAGGATGTTGCCAAATCCTTTTTCTGCATCTATTATATAATATGGTTCTTGTTCTTTCTTTATTAATGTATTGTATCAAATTGATTGATTTGTGGATATTGAACCAACCTTGCAGCCCAGGAATAAATTCCACTTGGTCATGATGAATAATCCTTTTAATGTACTATTGGATCCTATTGACTAGTATTATTGTGAGAATTTTTGCATCTGTGTTCTTCAAGGATATTGGTCTGTAATTCTTCTTTTTGATGGGGTCTTTGTCTGGTTTTGGGATCAAGGTAATGCTAGCCTCATAGAATGAGTTCAGAAATTTTCCTTCCCTTTCCATTTTTTTTAAACAGCTTCAGAAGGATAGGTATTATTTCTTCTTTAAATGTTTGGTAGAATTCCCCTGAGAAGCCATCTTGTCCTGGATTCCTGTTTCTTGGAAGATTTTTGACTTCTGCTTCAATTTCCTTGCTGGTTATGAGTCTGTTCAGATCTTCTATTTCTTCCTATTTCTGTTTTGGTAGTTTATAAGTTCCCTGGAATGCATCCATTTCTTTCAGATTGCCTAATTTGCTTGCACATAGTTGCTCATAATGTGTTCTTATAATTGTTTGTATTTCTTTGGTGTTGGTTGTGATATCTCCTCTTTCATTCATGATTTTATTAATTTGGGTCCTTTCTCTTTTCTTTTTGATAAGTCTGGCCAGGAGTTTATCAATCTTATTAATTCTTTCAAAGAACCAGCTCCTACTTTCATTGAACAGTTCTACTGATTTTTTTTTGGTTTCGATTTCATTGGTTTCTGCTCTGATCTTTATTATTTCTCTTATCCTACTGGATTTAGGATTTGTTTGCTGTTCTTCCTCCAGCTCCTATAGGTGTAGGGTTAGGTATTGTATTTGAGACCTTTCTAGTTTCATGAGAAAGGCTTGTATTGTCATGTATTTTCCTCTCAGAACTGCCTTTGGTCCCTCCCAAAGATTTTGAACAGTTGTGTTTTCATTTCCATTTGTTTCTGTGAAGTTTTTCAATTCTTTAATTTCCTGATTGGCCCATTCATTCTTTAGTAGTAGCCTCCATGTATTTGAGTTCTTTCCAACTTTCCTCTTGTGATTGAGTTCTAGTTTCAAAGCATTGTGGTCTGAAAATAGGCAGAGAATGATTCCAATTTTTTGGTGTCAGTTGAGACCTGATTTGTGACCCAGGATATGATCTATTCTGGAACATGTTCCATGTGCACTAGGGAAGAATGTGTATTCTGTTGCTTTGGAATGGGATGTTCTGAATATGTCTGTGATGTCCCTCTGGTCCAGTGTGTCATGTAAAGCTTTTATTTCCTTGTTGATCTTTGCTGTCCGTTTCAATGTCCATTTCAGTGAGGGGAGTGTTAAAGTCCCCTACTATTATTGTATTATTGTGATGTGTTTCTTTGATTTTTTTATTAATTAGTTTATACAGTTGACTGCTCCCATGTTAAGGGCATAGATATTTGTTTGTCTGTTTTAATTTAATTTAATTTAATTTTTTTCAGTGTTCCAAGATTCATTGTTTATGCTGAGTGAAACAAGGGCGTGGATATTTAAAATGGTTAGATATTCTTATTGGACAGACCCTTTAATTATGATATAGTGTCCTTCCTCATCTCTTATATTTAATTTGTCATATATAAGACAAATGTAATTTGTCTGATATAAGGATTGCCACCCAAGGTTTCTTTTGATATCCATTAACATGGTAAATTGTTTTCTACCCCCTCACTTTAAATATGGAGGTGTCTTTGGGTCTAAAATGAGTCTTTTGCAGACAGAATATTAATGGGCCTTATTATTATTATTTTTAATCCATTCTGATACTTTGTGTCTTTTGATTGGGGCACTTAGCCCATTTACATTCAGGGTAACTATTGAAAGATATGAATTCAGTGCATGCAGACATATTGTCTGTATAGCAACTGTTACTGTATATTGTCTCTGTTCCTTTCTGGTCTATGTCATTTTTAGGCTCTCTCTTTGCTTAGAGGACCCCTTTCAATAGTTCCTGTAGGGCTAGTTTGGTGTTTGAAAATTCTTTTATTTTTTATTTGTCCTGGAAGTTTTTTTTATCTCTCCTATTTTCAATGACAGTCTAGCTGGATATAGTGTTCTTGACTGCATATTTTTCTTGTTTAGTGCTTTGAATATATCATGCCAGTCCTTTCTGGCCTTCCAGGTCTCTGTGGTAGGTCTGTTGCCAATCTCATATTTCTACTGTTGTATGTTAAAGACCTTTTGTCCTGAGCTGCTTTCAGGATTCTTTTTGTCTCTGAGACTTGTAAGTTTTACTATTAGATGATGGGATGTGGACCTATTTTTATTGATTTTTAAGGGTGTGCCTTCTGGATTTTGATGCTTGTTTCCTTCACCAAATTAGGGAAATTATCCACTATAATTTACTTCAATATATCATCTGCCCCCCTCTCTCTTTCTTCTTCTTCTGGGATCCCAATTATTCCAATATTGTTTCTTCTTATGATATCACTTACCTCTCAAATTCTTCCCTTGTGATCCAGTAGTTATTTATCTATTTTTTTCTTTATTCTCCATCATTTGGTCTCCAAATCACTAATTCTCTTCTGCAGCATTTGTCCTGGCAGTTAGAGTCTCCATTTTTTATTGCACCTCATTAATAGCCTTTTTGATTTCGACTTGGTTAGATTTTAGTTTTTCATTTCCCAGAAAGGCATTTTTTTAGTATCTTCTATGCTTTTTAAAGCCCAGCTAGCATCTTTATAATCATAATTCTGAACTCTAGTTCCGACATCTTACTAATGTCCATAATTGATTAGGTCCCTAGTCATCGGTACGGCCTATTGCTTTTTTTTTTTTAAGGTGAGTTGTTCTATTTTGTCATTTTGTCCAGAGAAGAATAGATGAATGAGAGAACAAAGTGTACAAAGGTTAACAATGACCCCAGAAAAATATACTCTAAAGATATCAGAAGAGACCGGAAATGGGAGCAGGGAGGAGAATGAAAGAAAAAAAAATAAAAAAGAATATGATTAGGCTGGTGAATAGAACAGAGCCACACACTATATTTTGGGTGTAATTTTGTCTGTTAGAGGAAACTGCCTCCCAAAATTTTAAAGAAAGAAAAACTTATATATAATATATATATTCATTTTTAATAAAAAATATTTTTTATTAAAAAAATTAAAAAAACTTTATATATATATATATATATATATATATATATATATATATATATACCTATAGGTATATATATGGTTAAGTACAATGAAGGGATAGAATATGACCATAAAAATGAAAATTAAAAAAGTTTTTTAAAAAATGAATTGATAAGATATTGGTTAAAATAGGAAAGAAGAAAAATTCAAAAAAGAAAAAAAGAAAAGAAAAAAGGATATTAAAAAATTAAAGTTCAAAGATAAAGGAATCATTGGAAAAAAACCATTATTTCTATGTGCTGTATTCCCCAAGCGCTGCTGTTTTGCATTTCTCATTTATCAGTAAACCTGGTCTTGGCTGGATGTTTTTGCTGATCTTCTGGGGGAGGTGTCTTTTGCAGTGATTCTCAAATGTCTTTGACCGAGATGGAATTGTACCGCCATTGCCAAGCCCAAGGGCCAGGTTAAGCAATCTTCTCAGGTTCAATCTTGGGAACTTTTGTTTCCTGAATGCTTTCTGTACAGCTTCGGAAGAGGAGAGTGAAGATGGCAGCCTCCCAATCTCTGGCCCATAGGAGGCAAGAGCTTGGGACCCCACTCCTCAGTGTGCTCTCAGAGAAAAGCAGTCAATCCCTCCCATTTCCCTGGTGTCCTGCCACACTCTGTGCTCACCTGGCCTGTGAGCAAGCATTTCTATCTCTGGCACAAGGCCCATTTGGAGTCTCTAAACCCAGCAGATTCCTGCAGTGTGCTCCCACACCACTTCTCCTGGAGGAGGAAGGTGAGTCTCCCTGCATCTGCAGCTAATTGTGTCCCTGCCAGAAGAGCAGTGGCCTGACCGAGCCTTGGATCATGGTTTAAGGTAACCCCGAGGTGAGAGCCTCCACTTTGGCTCCATATCTGCAGCTGGCTTCCCCGCTCTGATACCTGGGAGCTCTGCCACACTCAGACATCCCTGGTCTTTTTGTGTCCCTGTGGGTCCTGAGACCACATTACCCACGAGGGCTCCACCCCCCCACTTAGCCTCTGGAACATTGTCCCATAGTGGAGCAGATTTCTAAAAGTTCTGATTTTGTGCTCTGCTGCTTGCCGGGCCTTTCCCCCTTCCCCCCACTTCCCCACGATCTCCCTTCCTGTATGTTGCCTCGGATTTACTTCTCCACATGTCCTGCCTTCCAGAAAGCGGTGGCTTTCCTGTTCCTAGAATTGCTGCTATTCTTTTCTTTGATTTCCTGCTGAGTTTGTAGGTGTTCAGAATGGTTTGATAACTATCTAGCTGAATTCCTGGGACCCAAGGAAATTTAGGTCTTTCACTCCTCTGCCATCTTGCTCCTCCCCTCTACTGTAGGTTTTTGTTTTGTGGTTATCATGAGGCTTACATAAAACAATTTGAGATGTTATAGTCTATTTTAAGTTGATTAAAGCTTAACTTTGCATACAAAAACAGTGCCTTTTTATCCCTGTTCATTTCTGTTTTTGATGCCACAGTTTATATCTTTTTATATTGTGTATGCATTAACAAATTGTTTTAGGTATAGTTATTTTTAATACTTTTGTTCTTTAACCTTTATACTGGAGTTAAATGGTTACTACACTACCATATTATAGTAATATAATCTTCTGAATTTAACTGCTTACCTTTACTATTGTTTTTTATATTTTCATGTTACTAATTATGTCTTTTATTTCACCTTGAAAACCTCCTTTCAGCATTTTTTGTAAAGCAGGTCTAGTGGTGATGAAATCACTTAGCTTTTTTTTTTTTTTTTTTAAACCTTTATCTTTCTTTTATTTCAGAAGTACAACTTTGCTGAGCAAAGTATTCTTTGTTGCTCCTTTTCCCTTTCAGCACTTCAAATATAATATTCAGCTCTCTTCTGGCCTGCAAAGGTTTTGCTTAGGAATCTGTTTATGGCCTTATGAGGGTTTCCTTATAGGTAAGGATTATTTTTTTCTTTTGCTACTTTTAAAATTCTCCCTTTGTTTTTGATTTTGGGTAGTTTTATTGTGTGACTTGGAGTAGAACTCTTTGAATTGAAAACTTTGGAAACCTATGAGTTTCATAAAATTTGATGTCCTCATCTCCCCCCAGATTTGGTGAGTTTGCTGTCATTATTCCTTTAAATAAACTTTCTCTTTATACCTCTCTTCTCTTTCTGGGACTCCAATACATACAAATTGTTTGTCTTAATGGTATCCCATATAGTGTGGTATCATATTCATGTAGTTTTTTTTCACTTTTGTTTATTCTTTTTTCTTTGTTTGCTTCTGCCTGGGAATTTCAAATAACATGTCTTTGACTTCACAGATTCTTGCTTATGCTTGGTCAAGCCTAATATTGATGCTCTCTATTGCACTTTTCATTTCATTCATTGTGCTTTTTAGCTCCAGGTTTTCTGTTTACTTTTTTTTTCCCCATGATTTCTAGCCTCTGTTAAACTTCCCATTTTGTTCATGTATTGTTTCTCCAATTTTATTGAATTGTCTTTTCTGCGTTTTCTTGTAGCTCACTGAAATTCCTTAAAGCAACTATTTTGATTTCTTCATCAAGCAAATTGCAGATTTTTGTGTCTTTGGGGTAGATTTCTGGAAAATCATTGTCATGTTTCCTTAATTTTTCATGTTTCTTGAAGTCTTACATTGCTGTCTTTGTATTTGAAGAAGCAGTCACCTCCTTCCTTCTTTCCTGACTACCTTCAGGAAAGAAATACCTTCTGTCAGCTCTGCTAGGGATTCTGAGGCTTTCTCAGATATTTTCTTTATACATGCCTCCTCCACATTTCTAGTTCCCTTTTAAGATTATATGCCTTTTCTAGATCTTGCAAAGCCAGATGGGGTGCTTTCTCTACAGTGTTGCTAAATGCTCAAGTCTATGTATTTTCTCTAGTCCTGCAGAGTATGGCCAACTTTCTGTGCCTTCTTGCTAATCGTCTACAAAAACTTTCACTTGTCTCCCTTAGAAGTACATACAGGGAGCCAGCCACAGGATGGGAGTTTGTGTGGGTGAGGCATGTGGAATGTCGGTGGGGGGGGTATCCTGTGGGCAAGTTAGGGGATCCAAGGCAAGGTCTCCCTGGTGGCTAAAAAGCAAGCTTCCTGATGAATCTGCAAAGTGGTTAGTACATGTCTTATATGCCTTCCAAAAACCCTGGCTGCTGTCCTTCCAACCTATCCCTACCCTAAGGCATCAGTATTCTAAATGGGTCAAAAAGAAATGAGCTTCTTCTGCAAAGCTGTGGAACCCAGGTGCTTACTCATATGCTCTCACTTCCCCCTTGGGAGAAAACTGGACGGAGAATGTCTCTCTTGGCATGGAGCAGTGCCACCGTGGGGAAAAGAGATGTGGGTAAAATGGCACTGTTTCTCTAACCCTCTTTGATGTGTCCAATCTTGGATATTTTTTTGCTCCAACAGTATGCTGGAACTTCTTCGCTGTACTCCTGGACTTCCATAAATGTCCTCTCATCTGTAGGTGATTATTAAAAGTGGTGTTCTTTGGGTGGGTGGGGGGAGACAGTAGGGAATGCCTATTTTTCCATTTTGGTGACATCACTCTCATATCTGCTTAGTCATTTCTAATATTCCCCTATTATAAAGAATCCTGTGATAAGCCCCATTATGTGGAACCTTTCTCTATGTTAAGGAGTATTTTTTAAGAATATTTCCTAAAATAAGAAATTACTAGCAGCAAAGTAAAAGCAGTTTTAAGGGTCCTGAATTATACTGCCAACTTGCTCTTATGAAAGGTTCTGCAAAATTACAGTTCTGATAGCAAAACACAAGCCTGCTTGTTTCATTTCACTCCCTATCATTGAATATTACCTAAAAACATTTCTTAATTTCATAGGCAGTTTCCAACATATTGTGATTTAAAGTTTTTTTTTTTTTTTTAAGATTTTATTTATTTATTTGACAGACAGGGATCACAAGTAGGCAGAGAGGCAGGCAGAGGGAAAGGGGGAAACAGGTTCCCTGCTGAGCAGAGAGACCCATGTGGGGCTTGATCCCAGGACCCTGGGATCATGACCTGAGCAGAAGACATAGGCTTTAACCCACTGAGCCACCCAGGTGCCCCTAAAGTTTTGAAACCCTATAGCATCCTATTTGTCTTCAAATATACAAGCTTGCATATCACTGTAGCAAGGGGAAAGAATATTTCTCATCTTGCTCTTGTTTAGTAGTTATTAAAACGAAAAAAAAAATTCAAACACACTTGTGGTTTTTTTTTTCCTGTGATGTATATAATTACTTGTACACACATTTTCAAAGCAAAATCATCAGCTGATTATCTCCAGAGAAACATCCAATCAAATGTCATTAGTATTCACACTGGAAACAAGCAGCATTTTCATTGTGAACCATCAAGATCGCCCAATCTGTAGGGAAGAGATGAAACAGAGACAATTGCTAAAGGAACTAACAGCACAGCACTTTAAGGACCCATAAAGAGCATGTAGTTCTGCTTCCTGCACACCTGTTTTCATTTGTGTTTTCAAATTGAAGGAAGTTTACAATGAGTCTTGACAACAATAAGCGCCATATGTTGAAGACAATCATTGCTCTAGCCTGTGGCTTGCCTAAAAGAGCTGTGGTTGAGAAATACCATTTTACACTCTAATAGGAAACAATGAGAACTACTTTTCTTTTCTTGTGTGTTTAGTAGTTTTCCCATGAACCGGGGCATTGACACTGGCATCTACTTAAACATTTGCCAAATATATAATTTGGGGAAACAAGCTCTAGTAAGAATAAACACATGCTAATGGTTTAAGACCGATGATTTTGTTTTGTTTTGTTTTTGTAAATCATCTCCTTTAAGCCTTAGCACCAGTCTCTGGGAAGAAGGGAGCCTTGGAGGAGGCAGAGCTGAGCCCAGGACTGTCCTCTGGTATGTGGTTGCAAGTTAAGTTCATTGAATCCAAAGCTCTTGCTCTTTCAGCACCAGGTTGTTTGTCTCTCATTTCTCAAATAAGGTCCACAGCAAAGACCTTGCATCCCCTGCTCATTTCCTGGTAGCTGGAGTTCCTGCTGTAACTTTGATGGGGTCCATTAAATTTCATGGGTTTTATGGCCTCCCTCCAAAGCATCCTTTTGTGCTTACCCAAAGACAAAATCCAACTACAAGCAGGAGTGATGTGGGTGCAGGACTTTTCATTTCATGGGGACTGCATACATTTGACTGATAAAAATGATGTGGTTTGGGAATCACCTTTGTTTGTGAGAGCAATGCTAGTCGCTGTCATTTGGAAAGCCAATCTGCATCTCCTTTGCCAAGGCTCAGAGTTAATTTCATTCAACTCTGTTCTGACTTTGTGGTCTCTATGGGCATGTACATGGCCAGACATTCACCTTGGCCTGAAAGGCTATAACTCTTGAGCTGGAAGGAGGCCAGATAGTCAGGTTGGGTCCCTCTAGAAAGAGTGTCAGTATCTTGGGCACCTTGATCTTATCATATGATAGATGGAAACAGCTTTTTAAAAGAAAGAAAACAATAGGACTTGTGTTAGGATAATTTAAGACTTTGTGCCAGAATTAATGTTAGTCCTGGTTCCATATTAACTGGCTTTTTGTTTTGAGTAGACCCCTTATACAGTCTCTAGGTTTTTTCAAATTGTCTCGGTTTTCTCACTTTCCAATAGGGATAAGAACTTGGACATATCACAAAGTTTTGCTAAATCAAATGAGACAATGAGTGCGGAAGCACTTTGTAAAATTAAAGCTCTATGTGAGCTCGTTGTCTAGATAGCTGTGTTCTCAAATCTGACATTTCTCTTCCCTCTGTCCTATAATTCCTCATTATCCCCCTGCACTGCCCTCCCCTCCCAGGTGCATCATGGAATTCTGTCAGAAATGTCAGGCTAAGGTGATTTTCATCCAGAGAGAGGCTTGGTGAAGTCAGCTCCTTACAGTAAACACTGCAGGTATGAATGTTCTCAGTTCTGTAGAGTGAGTGTCTGACTCGTGACAGCTCATACCCTTTAGCTGCTTTCATCTCTGACATTCTAGCAAAAAATTACCTTTGCACTGTTTCAGCTGATAGAAAGGAAATTGCTGTTTTGTGGTTATTTGTTTGGAATTAGGCAGCAGAAAAGAAAACATCAGTACCCTGCTAGGCAAGCCATAAAATGGGATTTATCCCTTCAACCTATTGTAAAATTAGAAGACCCAATAAAACAGGGAGCACAGAGCACACTTTCCAGAAGTAAAAGATAACAGAGCATATGGTAAATGGAGCAAATGGTGGATGGTAGTGGTGCGAGAACCAAGGAGGAAATTGCAAGAGTGTAGATATTTCAGCAAACTCTTAATTTGGGACCCTGACTGTGCCCTGGAAACTTGTTTTCTTTAGGACTATATGGTTCAAAGACAAGTGTTCAAGCTAGATTTTAATGAACAAGGCAAGAATGACCCTTGAATGGACACAGGTTAATTCTTTCCAGCTACCCACTCAACAGTGCTTGGACTTACTTTTAAAAAACTTGTTTTTTTCCTTTGTCCCTCCACTCCCTCGGTCATCTAACTAATGGGAGCTCATGTTCGTGTTTTCATCTCAGACTGACTTACTGTTGGCAGAAAGCAGAATGCAAGTGGACCAGGAGCGGAAGGAGTTAGTTGGGAGGCCTGTGAGCCACAGGGCAGTAAATTGACGCAGACAGATTGATGTGCTTAGTTCAGTCTGTTCTGTAACAGGAGTTCCACGGCTATGGAGTTGGAATACAAGGCTTCTTGGAAAAGATTGACTCTGTGCTTTCCCGAGAAAGAGTAATTAACAGTTCTGATCCAATCAGTCTCACAAGGCTTTTGTGTAACCTGTGGACTGTGTCCATTTTGAAGGACATTTTGAAGGATTACTATTAAACTTTGGTAAAATTTCTAAATTGTTTCCTTCCTATCTGGAGAAAGAAAATAAAATTCTTTTTTTTTTTTAAAGATTTTATTTATTTGAGAGACAGAGATCACAAGTAAGCAGAGAGGCAGGCAGAGAGAGAGAGAGGGAAACAGGCTCCCTGCTGAGCAGAAAGCCCGATGCGGGACTCGATCAGGATCCTGAGATCATGACCTGAGCGGAAGGCAGAGGCTTAACCCACTGAGCCACCCAGAAGCCCCAAGAAAATAAAATTCTTAAAAACAAAATAAAACAAAACAACCTTGTTATTCTGAACCAACTTTAAACTTACAGAAAAGTCTAAATAATATGAAGAGTTCCCATATATCCCTCACGCAGCTTCCCCTGATGTTGACATTTTACCTAACTGTAGAACAATTACTAACACCAGGAAATTAACATTAGTAGAATACTGTTAACAAAATAAAGACTACGTGTTTCTTACTTCTCCTTATTCTCCTGTAAACTGTAACTTCTAGACTGACCCTTGTTTTTCCTGACCTTGGTATGTTTGAAGAGTTTTGCTCAGTTATTTTGCTGGATATCCCTCAATTTGGGTTTGTCTGGTGATTTTTCCTGAATGGCCTGAAGTTATACACTTTTATTAAGAATACTAGAGAATGAAGCTGCGGCCTTAGTGTGTCATATCAGGGGGTTCCAGGTGCCAACATTGTGTAATTACTGGTGATGTTGACTTGATAACTTGGTGAAGGCAGTTTCTGCTGAGGTTTCTCCATT
Source organism: Lontra canadensis (assembly GCF_010015895.1). Taxonomy (NCBI): domain Eukaryota; kingdom Metazoa; phylum Chordata; class Mammalia; order Carnivora; family Mustelidae; genus Lontra; species Lontra canadensis. The sequence goes on from NW_022631124.1 coordinate 1,199,524, forward strand.
GTAAGTTTACTACCATTCCTTTCATAGTTAGTAAGTATTTTGGGGAAGACACCTAGAGACTCTGCAAATCCTGTTTCTCCTGAAACTCTTGCTTACTAATTTTAGCTCCTATCGCTGGATCTTTCCTGGAACAAATATTACTGTAGTGTTTGCATAATGGGGACAACCTATTCCCTTCTCCATTTATCAGTTGGAATTTCCTATATGGGATGGTCTGCCCTTTTCCTCCATTTATTTATTGATGCTATACATTTAAAAAATTTTTATCAGTGAGAACTCAGTGATATTTATTCTATGCTATGTGTAATACCCTAATTCCTTCCCTTTCTATTTTGTTTGTCAAATGAGTTCCAGCCTTGTCATTAGGATCCTCTTCAGGTTGGCTCCTGTGGTCAAGCCTCCATCTTTTTTGAGCATTTCCTGACTTTCTGGTACCACAAGATGCTCCAGGCTCATCTTGTATCTTGTATTTTCCCTGATCTTGTTCTGGAATTTACTACTTCACAGATAGCCCTGTTGTTGTTGTTGTTGTTGTTGTTGTTGTTAGTGTATGTGTGTGTGTGTGTGTGTGTGTGTGTTTAATAGGTGGAAGATGGTTAGAAACAAAATCAGAGCACTAAGTGTATTTATCATTTCTGGGTGTCCCTGCTTCTAGTGCTTCCAGGAGAGAGTGGGAGAAATTTGCACACGTGCCTGCTCATGCATATGCGCACATCTGCACCTATCCTTTAACTGTATATTCATATGAAGGACATGACTTTATACCAGTCCTTTGGATACCCATGCACTAGCATGGGTCCCCCTTGGGCTTTATCCCTTTCTTTGGTTGTAACTGTTTTCTCTAACTGTCAGGAACCTCGTTCTCATTAGCTTCAAAATGTTCCTCGTTTGCTCAGTTTTCATATGAGCATGGATTACTTTCAGATTCACAACCCATACTCCAGTAAGAGACACATTTGCTGATGAGATTACAGCATTTATGTATTTTTTTTTTGTCTTAATTCCTACAGTATATAGATAAGATGCTGCTTTCCATGGTCACTTAAGTCAGTCTTCCCCTCCCCCTCCCTTCGGTGTGGTTATGGGTGGTATTCATTTGGAATATGGCTTTTAAAACAAAACACATGCTCAAGTTTGCATGCCAAGGTGAACATGCTTGTGACAGCTTCTGTCTCAACTGGCTTCTTCTTTTCAATCCCATCTGCTACTGCAGTCTTCCCGAGGAGCCACCAGCCTCTTTGCCAAGCCTGGGTTTTTGTCACACACTATGGTCCTTCTTTGGAGAGCTCCACATGGTCTCGGTTCAGAGGTCTGTCCAGGACTCCTTGGCACCCCAACACAAAGGGTCTTTGGCATGTGCCAGAACCTGCCTGCCTTTGCTTTGTGGGGAATGCTCCTGACCAGCCAAAACCCTGACCCAGGCTGGGCCTCTGAGGGTGCCTTAGAATGGGCTGGGGCAGGCCCAAGACATCTCAGACAGTGGCAGGGGGTGGGTTTGTACCTGGGCCTCAGGGAAACTTCTGCCTGCTTGCTGTCCTTCAGATTGCTCCAATGTCTACATGCTTTGTAACAGGTGCACAGTGTGGGTTTCCTCTCATCTCCCTTTGGAACCCTGAGCAATTTAAAAATAAGAACCCCAAACAGCCAATTGGGAGGCCATCTCCAGTAACCGTGCTTACAGGAAAGAGGGAGGGCAAATGCCTAAAGCTGTCACTCTAGGCCTGCAGAATTCCTTCACAGTCGGGGCCAAGGTCACCCTCTGCCTACAGGTCAGCAGGACCAGGGAAGGAAGGCTGTGGAGAAATCCCCCACAGAGGGAGCCTGGGAGAAGAAGCTGAGTTCTCAGGGAGGTAAAAGAGGAATCATTGTGTGAGTGGGAACAACCAGTCTCCAAAATAAAAGTGTAGTTGTAGGTTCATTTACGTGCGATAGCACCCAAGTCTACTTTGGTTTTGATAGACTTTTCTCTCTTTAGACTTGAAGTTGCTGAGGGCAAATAGATCTTTTTTTCTTCATTATCTATGTCCTTAGAAAACATGTCAATTGAATTCAGAGCCCATGAAGAAATGAAATAAAAAGATGAGTTTTAAGACCTAAGTGTCCTAAGGAGCGGATTACCAGCATGGGGGTGGACATGGATGCCTGTGCTGGGCGAGAGGAGCTTTATCTGGGTCCTAGAGGTGGAAGAAGGGAGATGAGCAGGTGGGAGGGAGAACACATTCCATGCAGGCCAGGGAAGCATGGTTCTGATGGTCAGGATGTTTGGGACACTGCAGCTAAGAAATTGAATGAAAGTGGGGAATGATGGGGGATGAGGTTGGTATAGTTGATTAGGACCAAATCCTAGAGAGAGAGCAGAAGTTGTAATAGTTAGAAATTGAAATTTGGAGCCAAATAGATGTGTTTAGTTTCATACAAGTTTATATTTGGTGGACTTTTTATTGTTACAAGGTATGTTCCTATACCTGTGATGGTTGAAATAGTTCTGTGGTTCAAGTGTGTGTGTGTGTGTGTGTGTGTGTGTGTGTGTGTGTGTGTGTATACTTGTCTCTTTATCTTCTATCTGTATGTCTATCTATCATCATCATCTGTCTATCCAACTATCCTCATCATCATCCATCATCAATTAATCTGGGGTAGCAGTCAAGTCTATAATGTTGTAAAGTTTGGAGTCAGTCTGCTAGTCTCCAATACTTCCTCTCTGGGTGACTTGGATCAGTTACTTCACCTCTCAGAGTCCCAATACCCTTGATCTGTAAAGTGGGCCTGGGAACAAGAGACAGGCCACAGAGTTGCTGTCAAGATGGGTTGCTGCATGAGCAGTGTGGTGGGTACCTGGCTTTGAGAAGCACAGCCGGTGCTGTCATTAGCAATGACACTAACTCTACAGGGAAACATTGCTGCTTGTGCCCATGTTCAAGCATGGACAGTTGATGTTTCTGGAAAAAGGAGTATAAGGAAGCCATGTTTCAGGAAAAGTTGATCCCAGAGCGTGCGGGGTGGGCTGATGTGAGGGGATTGTCTGAGTAGCCAGTTGTGGGCACAAATCATGCATACATGAAAACATAGTGACACAAGAAGATAAAAAGTCCCAGGTAAGTGAGACAGACAGGGTGAGCCCCGAGAGGATGGTGAGATACAGAAAGGGAGTGAGAGAGGAGGCATGGAAAAAGAAGTGAGATCTGAGGTTGGTTCAACTCCGGAGCTTGACCCTAGTTTTGGTCAAACAGAGTATCTTTTACTTATATAAAGATGGAGTTCTGGAAAGCATCATGGAGGATACAATGGAAATATCCCATGATGCCGCTTCCTCCCAGCATTGTTCTCCCCTTCTTGAGAAGATAGGATTTTCCTTGCCGTTGTAGTGTCGCTCAACTAGGGATGACAGCAAAATCTCCTGATGATTCGTGAGCAGCTCGTTAAAAGCTGGGCATTCCCCTGACTCTTGAAGGTAACACTTTGAATGTGCCAAGGAGTCAGTTCCCCTGTTCAGGAGGTGGAGAGAAGGTGAAGGTGCATTTTATCCCTTGCACACAAGGACAGGAGAGAATATCTCTGGAACAGTATGTTTGGGTTCTTATGAACACATGTGGTATTTGGTGAGGCACTGCAGCTTCAATATTATTTTCTTGGTGAATGAATAAAAACTAAGAAGGGTGTAGATGTGTCCAAGTGGAACAAGGCAGGCATAAGGATGCCCACTTTGTCACGGAGAGCTCCTCACGTGGTCTACCCACTGGATGGCATCGTGACTACATTAGTCATTTGGTTTCACGTGGTTTGGGTGCTTTTCCTTTAAACTGCCTGAGGGTTTCCATGGAGCTAATTACCTGCCATTTATTAAAGAACCACAAGTTATCTGTGTGCATGAATATATGCATTTTTGTTACCCAGCCAGAATCTCCCTGTAGTGTCTTTCTGATCTGAACTTCAGCTTCTTCTGTTGCTGGAGAGAAGTGTCTCTTTTGCTCTTCTTTCTAATCTAATTCTTCTCCTGCTTCCCCCGCCTCTTCTTCCTTATCCTCTGCTCTCTGTGGTTCTCATGTGGAATTAACACTGCACACAGGTGAGTTGGTTCTTATAGTAGAGATGATAACTTAACTGAAAAAATTCTGCGATGCCACCATCTTCTATCTCCCTCCACCGTTGGTGGTCTCTCCTTATGTTTCCGTCTCCTTACATGTAATGGGTTGAGTCCTCTCCAAATTCCTATGTTGAAGTCCTAACCTCCCATCCCTCAGAATACGAACTTCTTTGGAAATAGGGTCATTGCAGATGTAATTAGTTAAGATGAAGTCATACTAGGATAGGATGGGCCCCTAATCCAATATGACCAGAATCACTATAAAAAGGTGAAATTTCAATACACACACACACACACACACACACACACACACACACACACACACAGGAACTTCATGTGAGCAGGAAGATAGAGACTGGAGTTTTGAATTTGTAAGTCAAGTGACCCCTATGATTTCCAGAAGAGTGCCAGAAGGTGGTGGGGGGGTGGACAAAGGGCACAGGCCTCTCTGGGTACTTGCTTCCTGTTTACACAAAGATGGAGTGTCTACAATACTTTAGCTAGCTCACATATCTTGAATACCTTTATCTTTACCAATGAGAGCCCATTTCTATATCTATCTTGCTTCAACAAGCCACTGTTTTCTCCAATGCAAACTTCTTCCTGACATTCAGAATGATCACTAGAGAAGATAAAAGCATTGGTTGAAATGTGAGTAACAGGGGCACTTAGAGCAGCTGCTTCTAGAATACAGGTAGGTCAGGGCTTTCACCCCAGAACTGTGGGTCACCCCACGACTGTGGATCACCCCGGGACTGTGGGTCACCTCAGGACTGTGAGTCACCTCAGGACTGTGGGTCACCCCAGGTCTGTAGTTCTGATGTTTGAACAGTTAGCTTGAGCTAACACACATAATATCATACTATGTCTTCTGAAGTATTCTTTTTAATCTTTTTTAAAAAAAGATTTTATTTATTTATTTGTTAGAGAGAGAGAGAGAGAGAGAGCACAAGCAGGGGAGTGGCAAGCAGAGCAGGCAAAAGAAAAATAAGGCTCCTGGCTGAGCAAGGACCCTGACATGGGACTCAATTCCAGGATCCTGGGATTATGACCTTAGCCAAAGGCAGACTCTTAACCAACTGAGCTACCCAGGAGTCCCTCTTCTAAAGTGTTCTAAGAGGAAGTGCCAAACCCCAGGACTAATGCTTTGCTAGGACATGCCAGTTAAACACAGTCCCTACCGCTCCCTAATGTGCTCCGTCCTGTGGTTTCTATCATTTCTGCTCCATTTAGATCCTATATCCTGTGGGTCTGTGGGTACTCGTGTGAAGCATGAGGATGTGGGCACTGAAAGCCAGATGAGGGAACTTAGAGCTTATGCAGTACCTGACTCTGGCAAGCCATGCTAAAATTGAAACATAGGGGAGCACACGAATGTTATGTGCTTAAGGTAAACAGATGCATACTCCTGAGATAGGATTAATGTCCCAAATCCACCAGTACTGGTCATGTGGATTTGGCTGCTACTTCATCTCCACGGAGCGGAGTGTCCTTATCTATAAAATGTGCAGTCTGGATGAAATGTTCTGTAAGGACTCTTTTAACTCCCCCAAATTACTTTTTAATATTCCACTGTGTGGACACAGGCAGCATGGATTCTTTGTGGAAGGAATGGGTAAGAATTCTAGAGTGAAGATAAATGTAATTTTTAAAAATTTGCTAACAAGTTATGTGTAAAAACGCCATTCACAGTATGGAACCGCTCATTGGTTTCTTGAGTCCTACCCATGACTTGATGGTGTAAGGGATGTTGCTGTCTGGTACATTTCATCCTACTTATTTATGTGTACATGTATTTATTACCCTACACACTTAAGATAGGATTTAAGGTGAAATTCTTCCACTTTCTTTCTTCCTAATTTTTTTCATAATTTTCATGCAGAGCACTAGGTGGCAATGTCGTGTTTTTAAAATCACTTTTCTTTTTCCACACTATTTGGTGAGATGCTACTTAAAAATAACTATGTTTTCCATTTTGGTTCATCTTGAGATCATACTTCCTCACTGTTTAAAATGTGATAAGAACCCTTCATTCTTAAGCTCAGAGGCACTAAAAATTGTTGTTGTTGTTGTTCTTCAAGATAACAATTCCAGTAGCTAAGTCAAGTAAAATTAAATAAAATCTATCCTATGGTATAAAAGGAATTTGAACTTTCCCTGAAAAAGGAATTTAGAATTCATCCTGAAAATAGTTAGAGAATTGACAGAGAGATTCTTATTCTTTATGGAGAAGAATGCCAAACCTAGTTTTACTCTTTTTTTCAGTGTATCTGTTTTCAGAGAGAGAGAGAGTGGAGGGTAGAGAGAGAGAGAGAGAGAGAAAACCACAAACCAATTTTAGAAAGCAAAGTCCATTTTAGGCCCTCATCATAATATAATTTTTGAAAAGAAAAGACATTAATCTTCTAAAATATAACTCTTTGAAAATAAGGAAAATCACCCAGGCATTTCTTTCCACCATAGGAGTGAAACCAGAAGGAAAGAATACATTAGACCCAGAATTTTCTCTGGCCTGACAGTGAAGAGTATGGACTCATCTTTTTCACAGATACTGTTTCTAGAAACTGGCAGTTTTGGGGGAAAGTTATTTGTATGTTTAATGATCTGAGACTGTTTTTCTATGAGTACTGTTATATTGACATTGGGCAAGTTGAGGGGTTGGAGAGGAAGATGGATAATGGGGTACTAGTCTTATTTGCTTAGTTACTTATGTTGCAAATCCTCACTTACCGATAAACACACACCCAGCCACAGTTGCAGAGTGTCTCTGGGGGCCATTTAAAATCATGCATGGGGAGTACCTGGGTGGCCAATCAATTAAGTGCCTGACTCTTGGTTTCTGACTAGGTTGTGATCTCAGGGTCCTGGGATCGAGCCTCATGTCAGGTTCCTGTTCAGTATGGAGTCTGCTGGAGTTTCTCTCTCCCTCTCCCTCTGCTCCAACCCCCTGCACTCTCTCTCTCAAATAAATAAGTAAATCTGTAAACAAAAACAAAAACAAAAAAAACCATGCATGGGCCATGGGCTCTGCCCCACCATCTTAACTTCATAGGTAGGGCACCAGTCTTTCAGGATTTTGACTTTCTCCTTAGTTAAATGGGGGCTCCCATCTCTCAGAATTATTGTTACAACTCAATAACAATGATTAAAAAAATAATAAAAGACAGGGCATAGAACATAGTAGTTAATACTGCTATTTTCCTTTTCTTTCCAAAGGTTGACCAAAACGACCCTAATGTCACCTGACCTGAATTGCTGGCCAAAGTGTAAGTAAAGCTCAGATGTCAAAAGACAACTCAGACCTTAACAATGCTCATACTTGCTATAATAGCAAATGCACAAGTTGTTTCACATTCAAAGCCACTGTCCCTTTTAAAACCACATGCATGTTTCCTCCACAAATAAAAAGTAAAAATGAACAAAGAAAAACCCCAAGATGCCAGGCAACAAACTCTGCACATGACTTAATGTGGTACCTGCATTAGGTACTTTTAAAACTGCTCCGGCTTAAATGTCAGAACTTCCCCAGAAATCTAAAGATGAGTTTGAAAAAAAAAAAAAAAAAAGAAAATAAAGATGAGTTTGAATATCAAAATTTGGTTTTGATTTGGTTTTCCAGACCTACTTAATTTGTAGATGTAAAGTCTAGTCAAGCAGAAATAATTTCATTTACTTTATCTAATTGGACAAATAAAGACTGAAGTGATACTAGAATCGACTGTACTAGACACTATTCGCCACAGTATTTGAAACAGTGAAGCTTTGTTTCATATGTATATGAATTTAGATTTTTGTTTGATTTGCTATATGTTGTTGAGATTATTATGTCTTATATACATATGAATTTATGTAAATGCCTTTAAATCGACTGTCCCTAGAAACAGTATCTGTGAAAGAGATAAGTCCTTTCACTGATACACACAATGCATAGGACAGCCCCACAACAAAGGACTATCCAGCCCCAAATGTCGACGGTGCTGTGGTTGAAGAAACCCTGGCTTAGAAAGAGCTTCCCGATGGTGGGGTCCAGACCAATCTGGTTTGGGTTAATAATGTGAGGTGATAACAGGATTATCTGTGTCTCAGTAAGCACCTAGAATACTCTAATGAAATGATACAAAATGTTCATACTCTTTGCTCTTTGTTTATTGTTGTGTCCACAAGAAATGAAAGCTTCTAGCTTCTTAGGGATTTTGGAAGGCTATCATAGAAGAATTCAATGATCTTTTAAAGAAAATTATGCAGACTAAACTTGTATACTGCTGGTGCTATATGACAGCTCTAACATAATGCAAACTGTCATTCTGAATGAGCCTGTTAGAAATAATTCATGTTTTTTTAGCATATGAAACAAGAGAGAAGTGTGTTTTAAACCAATGTTCAGTTGAGGAAGTGCTAGGGACCAGGCTCTGGGGTTAGGCTGGGAGGAATGATACACACTCACTGACTTCAGACAACCAGCAGTCATAGGACAAAGACAACTGTGAGTCAGATCATGACCCGAATCAGCCTAAAATCACAGCGGACTGGGTGCTGGGGAAAAGAGAAGCCTGGTCTCTAGGAGTGGAAGGTAGAGAGGTGTCGGGTGGAGGTCACTGAGCAGGTCAAGGAGGTCAAGAAGGCCAGCACCACTGGGGGAGGGATGTGGCAGTTGCTGGAAGGTAGAGTGGGGAAAGCAGAAGGAGGAGGCCAGGTTAGGAATTCGTGATAATACTTTATCATAAGAGCAGTAAGAAGCATTAATTAATCAGAAGCATAAGGTAATTAGTTTTTCTTTTTTTTTTTTTTAAATCACTCTTGTTGGAAATGGAAAATGGATGGTATGAAAATAATTATACTATTTTTATTCCCGTTATTTAAGTGATATCCTGTCTCTCTCCCTATCCCCAGTCCCACAAAGGAGAGGCCTTGCCTATACTATCTTGAGGTGTAGACAGGTTTCTTAACTGGGTTGATGTATGGAACCAATGTGAAAATTCTAAAAGTGATGTCCTGAAGGTGGGGTGAGGTCTGAGTTGGAGGAATTGGTTCAATACCAAAAATCCATGGGTTTAGGTAAAAAGAATGAACCAAGATAGGTACTACAGCAAGAAATTCACTGTTGGAGAAACACACAGTACTAAAAAAGGGAGAGCCTGGAAGGATCCTCTGATGATGGCAGGCACATTTCCTGTGACTTTTCCTGGACACAGCAGGGCAGGTACCCTTTCCCAGATGACCTCTCTTGTGAATAGTGGGAACCAGGGTGTCCCTGGGTTCAATCAACGAGTCCTCTTATGGAGCTCTTACAAATTTCTGATGCAGAATGTGAATTTCCCACATCACCATTCTGTGGGCATCTTCCCCATGCCGTACCAATGTGGGACCTCCATGGCATCACCAGAAATCCAGTTCTTTTCGTTTAAGATCGTCTGGATCCCCTGCTAGGTCTGGCTGCTGGAGTTCATGGTGGAATATGGGATCTTAGCAGGTTGGGAGAGGCAGGCACTTGCAAAGACATGGCGAATGCCCATGGAAGGGACAGTGGAGTAGAGAGGCCAGAGGTTTTATTTAAAGGAATAGCACCAGAATGGATTTTTCCACCACTGTAATATGGCCTCATCCTGATTCTAATATTTGTGGTTTTCTCCTCTTTTTATACCATTCTGTGTTTTTGATAATCCCGTTACCACATTCTATTTTTTTTTTTTTTTAGGAGGGACACTTAGTGTCCTGGGCTATCAGTATGGGGCTGTCCTTTTGAGCAGGGCCAGGGCCACTATGCTGCACACACACAGAAGGCATCATGTGCACACAGTCTGTGTGAATGATGCCCCCTGGAGTTGTTCTCTACACACACCATACATTTGGAAATTTAAAAACAGAACATTAACCATGTCTTGTTCTTTGCATTCCTTTTATAATGCAATCAATGCTTTTGACTGATGAAGCAAGTAGTCAGGAACTGTGGGAAAGAAAGAAACATGCAAAAAGTCATATGCCAGGAGGATATCTTTCTGTATTCTTTGGTTAAAAGAATTCTTGGCTTGGTTCTCTAACTCTCACTGTGAGTTCTGGAAGGTGGGGGTGGTGTCTACAGCCTGGTCACTGAGGTTTACCTAACTCTTGGCACAGTGTTCCACACAAAAAAGGAACTGGGTAAATACTTGTGGAGTAAATAAAACAAATTTTTTTTTTCATTTTTGTGGACATTGTTATCGATTGGGGTTATTTTCAGCTGTTGTCAGAGAACTGTTCCTGCAGAGGCTTAATCAAATAGGCAGCTTCTTTTTCTCCTTGTGGTCTGCAGGAAGGTGCATGGAGCCCCACAAAGTGACCAACAAGGAAGCTGTTCTCTTTTCCTGCTCTGTTCTTTGCACAAGGCTTTTGCCCAAGGCTTTTGCATGCAGGGTTGCAAGATGGTTGTGCCAGGCCTCCAGGCGGGTCAAAGAAGAAGGTCACGGGGCAAAACAAGATGATTCTGCAACTTTTTACTGGAAATAAAGTAGTTTGTTCAGAAGCTTCACTAAGATCTCTGTAACAAACCAGGACATGGTCATCCTTTGCCCCAAGAGGGCAGGAACCAAATTTATTTTACTCTGACTATGGAGTTACCTGTATTCTCTGGGTGTTGCTGCAGTGGCACAGGGCTTCTTATAGTGCCCATGATGTATGTACATTAAATACCTTATTTTTTTTTCTATGTACACGAAAAAAAATGTTCCTTATGTTATTTACTAACAAAAAGAATTTTATAAACCTAATTCCCAGCATGGTATTGTTGAGAAGCTTTTGGGATAATACCTAAAGTTGCTTCATTAAAAGAGGAGGCTGACAATATTTCTGACAATATCTTAAGCCAAAAACCTTCTTGTGATGGGGCTCATGAGAGTATTCCAAACTGATTGTGTCTGATCAGTAATTTAGGATTTAGATTAAGCAAGAATGGAATTCAAAGGCAAATGATCCCTTTAAGGAAGCAGTTAGTATGCTCATCTTCGTCTCACTAACAACATTTCTTTCCCCACATGTTCAAGACCTGGTTTTATTACCCATGTACTCTGTGAAGAGCTCCGAGCTCCTACCACGTTCCAGGCGCTGGGCACACACACGAATGCATTCATGCACCAATGAGTGGGAGTCGCACCCCCATGCTGGGGTTGTTGCAGCCTTCGATCCCCAAGGCCAGTGCCCTCAGATGCTTGCATTTCAGTGGCAGGAGGCAGAAGAGAGACAAAGGTACAGGTAGATAAAGAGCCCCTTGTAAAAAGGAATCAGAGCCTGAAGAAAATAAAACAAGGCATGGAGGGAGAATAAGTGAGTAGCTGGTGGAACAGGGAGCCCCTTTCGATTGGGTGGTCAGGGGTCTTTCTTGAGATCCAAGGGAGAGATGGGAGCCAACCGGAGTGGGAGGCCGGGAGGGAGACGGGCAGGCACAGAGGACAGCCAGTGTAAAGCTCTGAACCTGAACAGCTTAGTGTTCCGACCAGGAGAAAGCGCAGGTGTGGCTGAGGGTAGTTATTAGGCTGAGACTAGTCGTTAGAGGGACGGCAGTGCGTGCTCACGAGGGACCAGATCACACAGGACCATCAGGCCATGTGAAGAAGCTTGGACTTTATCTTAACCAAAATTAGAGGCAGCTGCAGTGTTGTCTGATCTGTGACTTGGAACTTCTCTGTGATGATCAGCTGTAGGCATTCAGGCTGGCAGCGCTCTTGTGGGGAGTGGGGCTCGGCGCTTGGATTATGCTGTGAGATAGATTTGGGAGGTGGAGCCCATGAGATTGGCTGTAACCTTCAGTTGGGGGGTGCAGCAGGGAAGAGAATCAGGACCACTCCCAGCTTGGGGATGAGGCACAATATTGTACCTGCGTCGATCAGCTCCCTCTGCCATAACCCTCTGGGTTAACCCCAGGCTGGGGGGCTTAACCCACAGACATTTATTTTCTCACAGTCTTGGTGGCTGGAAGTCCAAGATCAAGGTGTCAGCTGATTTGGTTTCTCCTGAACCCTCTCCCATTGGCTTGCAGATGTCTGCAAATCCCTGGGGCCTCTCGGTGTATCCGAATTCCCTCTTCTTATATGGACCCCTGTCAGATTGAATTAGGGCCAACACTAATGTCTTATTTTAACTTGATCACCTCTATTACAGGCTCCGTCTCCAAACACAGTCACATTTTGAGGTACTGAGGATTAGCACTACAACATACATATTTTGAGGAGACACAATTTAGCCCGTAATGGTCCATAAGGAGCAGATATCCAGATAAACCCAGCAAAGGAGCTGTCATGAGAGATAGTGAAGCTTTTAAGATGTTAGAGATACCATCAAGATATAGATTGCATTTGCAAAGAAATCTGGATGTCTTTTTTTTTTCTATTTTCTTTACATTTAGACTTTTTTTTGGATGTCTTAATATATTTTTCTTGGTCAGAACAGCTCTGCCAGGGTTAATAGTATCAGAGAAGAAACTAGAAGGAGAAGACTTGGAGGGGGAGGAGAGGAACAGAGGAGGGAGCCAGAGAAAACAGACTTTTTGAAATGATTCTCAGGCTTTGCTCAGTGAGAGAAGTTGTCATGTGCAATTATATTTACCCAGTTATAAAATTTTGCTTCAGAATGTAAGGAATTTCATGATCATAGATGAGCTTTGATATTGAAAAAATTGGTTACTTCTCTGGGGAGGGAGATGGGTAGAAATGATTTGCATTCTGGCGGGGATCGGGGTTAGTTATTAAAGGGAATGGCCCAAGTCAATGTCAAACTGGCTGCTACTTCCTTGGTGTTTTGAAATCATGGTGACTCCAGGGTAAGACCTCCTCACAACGAAAATATTTAACTGTTTTTTTTTTCATGATAACATAATTAGTGGGTAATTATTCCTGTAGCCTTTGTGCATGATTAGATGTTCAAAGAATGCAGGAAATACGTAGGGAAGAAAATGAAAATGAAATCATCTGAAATTCTACCCTCTGAGACCACCAGCATCAACAGTGACTCATCGTCATTTTTTCATGCTTTACTTTATGCACATATATGCACATCTTTAATTCATACCATGCAAGCTATATTATTTACAGTAGTGTGTGTGCATGAGCATGTGTGTTTGTGTGTGTACCCATGGGGCTCAACTGTGCATGTATGCTATACCCTCTCCCTACCCATCCCCTGTGAACTGAGCTAGCAACCTGTTTCCCATCCTTTCTGTTCTCTAAAGACCCATGCTCACTTACCGATATAGACCTATATCTACACTCAAACACAGGTTCCATTTTAAAATTAATGTCTATTTTACAAAAGTGCGATCTCAAGTGAATATGTCTGTATATACGAACACTCATTTTCCCTCATCTCACTTTCTCATTCACCTCTGTTCTTTGCAAGTGTTCTGCCTTGTAAGTGCTAATGGTGTGTCTGCTTTGTTCCTTGAATTCAATTTCGGTGCCTGTTGAGATGCTGTATTTCATCAACATCCCTTCTGTGAGCATCACATCTTTGTGTCAGCACTGCCCTGGCTTTCCCAGCTTCTCCTTCTCCCACCTCTTCTTGGTGGGGGAGATGCTGGGGTGCTTGCTGGTGGACAGGTGATGTAATTAGATGTTCCATTAGCATACACCCCACAGACTTTTCTCGGGAGCTCTCTCCCTCTCCAAGTGTTAATTCCGTTGAAATGTCAGTGGGTCAGAGGGTGTTTCTACACATTATTATTATTAGTTATTCAGCAATCTGGCTCGCCTTTTGAATTGACCCTGACCTTGGTTTGGAAATCCACAAAGTGCTTCCCTGAACTTTTTGTCTTTGTCACTGCTTTCCATAAAGGTAGAGATTTGTTCTTCTCTCTTTATCAGAGGGGCTTAGATTCCCATGCAAGGCATGGATCCAATTTCTATGACTTCTTCCTACAGAGACTACCCAGGTAATTTCCCCAAGAACTGCTCACCTCTTCCATGTTGCTTCTCTGATCCCAATGCAGAGAATGACTATTGCTTAACTGAACCTGCCTGGCAATCAAAATTGTTTCTATTGAGATGATGTTCCAGTCCTTCAATGAAATGTCATTCTCTTCAGGAATGCTTGGGTGGCAGAAAGGAAAATTGTTCCATGTTTCTGATTAGTGTGCTCTTCACTGTGGGAAATATTCTTAGCATGGATCTTGAGCCCAGGGAAGTAATACAATTGCCGATTTTAATATTTTGAAATCTTAACCCTGAAGGGCAAACCAGATATTTACTAGTTGTACATTCTTAATAACACACATTAAATAAGTTGCAACCATGAATGCAGATAAAATAATAGTTAATGGAGGGGCGCCTGTGTGGCTCAGTGGGTTAAAGCCTCTGCCTTCCCTTTGGCATGGGTCATGATCTCAGGGTCCTGGGATTGAGCCCCGCATTGGGCTCTCTGCTCAGCAGGGAGCCTGCTTCCTCCTCTCTCTCTGACTGCTTCTCTGCCTACTTGTGATCTCTGTCTGTCAAATGAATAAATAAAAATCTTTAAAAAAATAAAAAAATAAGAGTTAATGGAAATATACAATGCTGTTTTTCGAATTTAATGGAAACTTGCTAAGATTTTATTTAAAATATTTTGTGAAAAGTGAAGTTATAATAAAATTATGCAGAGGGAAAAGTTCTAGAATGATCCATAAGTGTGCACATGAATGCAGTACTTTCTCCAGCAGTCATTTATCGTAAGAGGATTTATGGCTATTTCATGATTTCCAAGGGCCAACTGTTAGCACAGATTTGGTCTTACCAGGTCCAACACCACACCAGGAGGGCATGGGGATGGAATGCGGAAACTGGCACATTCTGTAGGGCATGCTCCTTGTCCTCTCGTGCAGGAGACTCTGAGCCGACAGGACGGGGACAGCTGCAGGACCAGGAAGGGGCCTGGTAGCTGCTGAACTTTCCTGACACACTGAGTGGTGAATGGGTCTGAGGGCCAGTTCTGCTGGAGGATCTGTGCTGAGACCTCTGTGTCCAGAATTCAGAGCTCTCTGGGGTCTGCCAAGCAGGCGGATGCTCTCTGTGCTTGGCCCTCCTGTCACTACATCCGGGAATAGACAAAGAAAAAAATCCAAAATGAGGCTTCAGTTCATGGAACATTTCCACAATGTCAAGCCTTCAATAGCTCAGTACTGGTGTATTTGTGTGTGTGTGTGTCTCTGCATGTGTGTGTTCACATGTACAAATGGTTCTGACCTTATTTTAGCAATTTAAATGCAGGTTAACATAACTTGGTTTTCCTGCTGTGTGGGTGCCTAGGAAATTTAATTGAATCTAACCAACACTTGTATTCTCTGGAACGGACAGATGAGTTTTCTGTGGGGAATGAAAAATACCAGGTGGTTTGGAATTGGAAGACAGCCTGTGAGAGCAAATGAACTCCATGCGGGGAACTGTGAGGTCTGCGTTCCCACCTTAACTCTTATTATCCATCCAGGGAAGTCTAAGTAGGTCATTTAAACTCTTAAGAATGTTTTAAGTCAAAATTTTATTAATGGTAAAAGAACTAAATTGGCTATCTGACTTAAAAAGCTCCTTCCAGATTGAAAATCATCAGCCAAGGGTGAAACAACAGATCAACTCCTTATTGTCTTCAGATGCTTATATACAAAAGCATTAAATTACGAGAGCTTTCAAAAAATCATGTAATAAGCAAAAGAATCCAGTAACTTCCTGACTTTAAGTTATAACTAGGGTAAAAGTTAGACACTCTAAAAAAAAATCCCCTTTAGTAATTACTGCATTACACAGACCATTGCCTGATTATTCATTCATTCCTAAAATATTTCAAGTTCATGCTCTGTGGGCGGTAGTTGCAAGGTGCTAGGGATGCAAGCTAAAAAGACATACTTGCCTTCCTCGAAGTAGTCATGGAAGGTGGGTCTTGGAGAAAGAATGGGAAGTACATAGCAAAGAAGCTAATGACTACAGAGTATAATGAGGGCTACCACACAAGCGTATGCCCTAAAAGACACCTTGCTGCCTAGGAAATGCTGATCTTGTTGCACATTTCCATCCACATTGTGAAAACGTAAGATGGAAGTGATTACAAAATGTTTCTATATGCTCCCCACTCACTGGATTTTTAGCAGCTAAAACCAATCACGATGAATGAGAAAATGTAGATGTGAGTGTAATATATGTACTGTTTCAAGGAATTGACACAGGAAAATGTAAGGAGAAGGGGCATTAGCTCTGGAATGAGGTAGATGTGAAGTCAGATTCTGGCTCTTTCTAAACCGGTTCCTTTAAGTAAGTAACTCAACTTCAAGCTTCAGTTCCCTTGTTTGTACAAAGGGACACACTGCCTTCCTCACTTGCTGAGATAGTGAAATAGGAAGACGTGAAAGGATCTAATTCTCTGGTCTCCTCACTTGGTATTGGTCTTATTTCAACTTCTGTACGGCACTGTTTTCCCTAAGTATCTGGAGATGTTTTTCCCATCACACAAGAGATAAGAGACCTCCTCTTATCTCTGGTACAATGGAGACACATTGGGATCTGGAATTAAATTTGCCTTGTTAACAAGTTCCCATTGACATGGCAGTGGGCCTTCAGCTCCTTTATGAGGCTCCTTAGAAAACATGCACGTGGTGAGAGACCATCTCTTTGGCCTCCTAGACTGTCCAGGGTGTAGTCTCTGTCTTCACTGTTACTTAGTTCCATTCCACCTGCTCTCTATCCCCATTAGGGCCAGTTTGGCCACTTCACCCTGTCTCTGTTACAAGTTCCTTGTCCACAGCCACTCAGCCCAATACCCTCAACCTCTTCACTTGGCCAGAAACCATCTATTTAAACCTAATACATGCCAAGTGCCAGGCTATGTATCTTCTGCTTTGTGGGAGTCACTATCTGGGACACAGGAACGTGACCATCATGATGCCCTGTTATTTCTACTGTCTGGAAAGCTGTTTCTAGAACTTGCCTTGTTTTACTTACTGGGAAATATAATCTCCTCTTCTGAAGTTCACCCTTACAGAGGGCTTTGCTACATGGTTGCTTGACCTGAGAGATTTTAATTTATGCATCATCTTGCTTTCCAGTACTGTACCTCCCACAAAGTTGCTGGGCCAGTTGGGGGTCCCTGAAATCCACACTACGATTTAGTTAATGATGTACCCATCACTCTTCAATCCTGATTCTTTTTAAGACTCTGAAAACGGCTTTTGAATAAGGCAGGAACTCTTTATCCAGGAGACTCCTTGACTCCTGTATACACTGGTGGAAACAGATAGAAACCTGAGTATGCTGTCGCTTAACTTCACCCACAGATATGTCTGTACTCAGTATGAAGCTGGGACAGGCAGATACACTTCAAGATTGAACACAAATGGGATATTTCCTTTAAAAGAGCTCTTGACTTCCAGTCATATTGATGGGTTGAGCATAACAGATCTCCTTATACTATTCTGAATGCAAAGAAATTGTGGATGAAATATTTAAAAATATTTTTGAAGATTCAAGAATCAAGGTAGGGAGACAGTAGAAGGGAGGAGAAGCTGAACTGAACCAGCCTCTAGATAAGGGACCCTCAAACAGAGCTTTTGACAACTGTATGGATGGGGAACATATGTGTGGGTTCACACTAAGCAGGGAAAAACCTGAACGCCTAGGTTGAAACTAGGAGCTGGGGGAATTATTACGTCTTTGAATAGGAACTGGGCTCTCTACCCATGAGGCTGGGGTCCAAGTAAAGAGCAAACTGACCACCCTTGGTCATTGACTGTATGCAGAATTATCTACAACCAGGCCTGTGGAACTTTCAGTTGTTGAATTCACAGAGTTATGCTCTCCCAGAGATTTAGCACCAGAACCCACAATAGGTTTTGGGCAAATAAAGAACTACACAGAGAAATTTCTAAGACCCAGAGAAAGAATAGTCATGGAGAACTATGATGTGAAATGAGATCATACAGAGGAATGGGGCAATGTTTGATAGAATTGGTTCCATGAACATTGATCTATGGTACCACCCCCACTCTGACTCCAAATTGTAAGTGCATGTCTAAAGAAGAAGTGATAAGAGAAGACTATGAACACAGCTTAAACGAGTATGTTTAAAAGCCAAAAGGGATAAAGGAGAATATGACCTAAGGATAAGAAGTTATGAAGTAGAAGAAACGGATATAAAAAATAACTCAAAATCTGGGAATTAGAAAAATCACTAGAGGGTTTACTGATTCATTAGACAAAACTGTAGGAAGAATCAGTAAAGGGGTAGATAGATCAGGTAAATCTTTCAGAAACCAGTGTAGAGAAATAATGATGTGAAAAATAGAAAAGTTAAGAGGTAAAGAAGACAAAATGAACAGTCCCAGCACTCCTGTAATGGAGTCCCTGCAGGTGATGGAGATAGTAGTAGAGGCCACGTCCAAAAAGATAATGTTGAGAATTTTCCAGAAGTGGAAAAAAAATACCCATCAGATTGAAATATTATAATGGTACCAAGATTCATTGAGTGAATCATTCCTTCAGTGAATCCAGGATTCATTTATGAATCTTGGAACACTGAAAAAAATAAAATAAAATTAAGATATTAAAAAATTTATAATGGAATAAGTAAGTTCTACACACACACACAGACACACACACACACACACACACAAGTGTAAAGAAACTGAAAAAAATCAAGAGAAAAATTCTAAAACCCACCAGGGAGAAATCAGAGTGCTGATAAATCAATAACAGTCTAAAGACAGTAGTGTTTGCATCAGAAATAAAAGAAGACAAGACAATGAAAGAAAATATTTAAGGTCCTGAGGAATAGTGTTGTTAACTTAGAATGCTGAGTTGAATGAATATTTAAGAGTGAAGGGAGAAAAATAGATAGGTTTGTAAATATTATTACTTAAAGACTCTTATAGCAAGATATATGAAATATACAAATAATGTACTTAAATAAGAATAATGAATTTATAAAGAAAGAGTGGGATGCAGGAAGTAATAGTAAGCAGAAACAAATGTGCAGAACATGGTGATGTATTTAAGTACATATTCACTGAAGAGTAAAATAATTGTAATGACAATAGTGAAAAAGTCAGAGTGTGTGTGAATTTATAAGCCATATAGAAATAAAGAATAGAATACTAATCATGTGAGGTGGGATTAGGAATGTGGGAAATTTAGAGGGAAGTTAAATTATTGCCACCCTTCTGTGTTGTTTGATAAGAAGATAGAGATATTGATTTATTTGTACTTATTTGGAAAATATAATTTTAAGTATATATGTGAAAAACAAGAGTAAATGCACAAATGGTAAAAATATAATGCATGATCACTAAATGAGTAGAGGGAAAGATGGGAAATATATAGTTTGACCATCCTTGTAGAAAGAGAAAAGAAGAGAAGTAAATAAAAATACATATTTAAAACCCACAAATAAGATCACACAAAAAAGTTCAGATATATCAAAATCATACAATGAAAGGAGTAAACACAAATTAAATGACAGACAAAAACAGATTGGATTAATATCTAGCTATTTGATGTTTACAAGAAGCACATTTACAATGTAAGGATAAAAAATGTTGAAAAACAATGAACTATAAAATATATGCCAGCTAAATACTAAAATAAGATGGTGTAGAAATATTAGTAATAACCAAAAGAGAATATAAGACAAAAACAGAAAAGCAAAGGAAAGGAAACATTTCTTATGAAAGAGAGGCAAAAATTCCCTAAGAAGTCATAGCAATAATGATTGCATGCATATGAGATATAATTGCCAAATATTTAAAGAAATAACTTACAGAAAAATAGAAGAAATTGGCAAAGCCACATTGATAGGGTGAGGTTTAACTATGCTTCCCAGAGAATAATGGCTCAAACTTACAAAAAAAAATCATAGAAATTAGAAAAACACAATTGGCAAACTTTTGATTTAATGATTTTATATAGAGTTTTGCTCTTGACAAAGAATATAATTATTTTAAGTATGTACAGAACTTTTCAAAATATATATATTTCATTGAAAAAAATTTCATCAAATCCCTAAGAATTTATCATATATAACCATATAAATTTATATAAATATATATTTTATATTTAATATATTATATATAATGTATATATAATTTATATTATATATAACCATATAAATTTATATTTATATATATAACCATCTTCTCTGACTATAATGCAATAAAATCAGAAAAATAAAGAATTGGTATGAGCTAAAAAAATTAAGATATTTATGAAAATATTTAGATAAAACACATTTCAAAGTAATCCATTAGTTACAAAAAAAGTCATGATGGAAATTAAGAAAATGAGAAAAGTATCATAATATTTAAAAACGTACACTATAGTAAAACCAGTTCTGAGAATGAGAGTTATATCTTTCAAAAACGTATTAGAAAAATAAAAAACATTGAATATCAATTAGCTAAGCAGTCAGTTCAAGAAATGAGGAAAAAAACAACAGAGCAAATTGGCTGATTCCTTTTTCAATTCTGAAAACATTCAGGTATCATTTTTTTTAAGCATTGCCTGTATTCTACTATCTCTCTCTTTTTTTTTTTTTTGATGCAGACTTAAAAAGTATTTTCTGCCCTTTTCTGCTTTCTTGATTTTCTTACCTCTTTTGTCACTGTGTATTGCATATTTGATATTTTAATAACTTATTTACCAGTTCATCAATCCTTTCTTCATCTGTATCTAATCTGCTGTCATATTCATACTTTGTGACCATGTTTATGACTTTTGTATTTTTTAGTTACAGATTTTTTTTTCAGATTTCTTGTATCATTTGTTATAGTTTTTTGTCTTCTGTAGATAACTTTTAGCTTGATTTTAATTTTCTTATCTAGTAATTGTAATTTTTAAAAAAGTTATATCTAATAATTTCAATATCTGGTCTTTATAGGTTTTCTTTTTTCTCTGCTCTTCTTTATTGCGCTGTGTGTGTGTGTGTGTGTGTGTGTACCAGGTTATCTTTGTGTGCTGGTTACTGTATTTTTTTTTAAGACTTAGTTTTTTTGAGTTTTAGGTTGACAATAAAGTTGAGAGGAAAGTACGGAGATTTCCTACATATGCCCTTACCCTATACATGCATAGCATAGCTCTTCATTACCAGTATCGCTCACCAAAATAGTTTAAAGTTCCTCTGCTTTTCATGGCCTGATAGTTGTTTTTGTTGTTGTTTGTTTGTTGTTGTTGTTGTTTTAGCACTGAATGATATTCCATTTTCTGGAATACCAGTTTATCCCTTCACCTACTGAAGGATAGCTTGGTTGCTTCCGAGTTTTGATAGTTATGAATAACGCTCCTGTGAACATCGGTGTGCAGATTTTTTTGTGTGGACATACATTTTTAACTCCTTTGGGTAAATACCAACGATGGATGGTATGGTTAAGAGTATAATTAGTTTTGTAAGAAACTGTCAAACTATCTTCCAATGTGGCTGTGCCATTTTGTATTTCCACGAGCAATTACAAGAGTTTCTGTTGTCCTACATTCTTGTCAGCATTTGGTGTTGTCAGTGTTTCAGACTCTAGGTGTGTGGTGGTTGATTATTGCATTTTAAATATTATTTGTAGGAATAACGTGAGGCCCAAGATGAAAATACATTCTTCTAAGGAGGATTCGTATTTTTCTCTATCAGGTACTTGGGGATGCTATTGGTTTGTGGATGACCTTATTCCAAGTTTAAAGTTTGATGTTATCTGGATCACCCAGGTGGTAAGAGCTGTGACTTCAAGAGCTGCCTCATTTATTTTCATATTTTAAGAGTTAGCATTAGTTGTCCCTGGGTAATATGAGGCTGACTGTTAATTCAAATTACAACTGGGCATGTTTGTGCTTTGACCTCATTCCCATTGCCTCAGTCTTGTAGCTCTTTACTAGTTGAGCTGAGGGTTAGTAAACACTCTTAGAGGAAAAAAAATGACTTTGAGGGCTGAGTTTACTTTTCTGGATTCTCTCATTTTCAAGAAATCCATACCAGTGCTTTTCAGGAAATCCTATGTTTCTTCTTAATCTATATCCCTAATTCTGCATTTGTTCCATGTATTAGAGTTTTCTTGGGTATTCCTGTCCTAAATTGCCCTACTCATTTATTTCCCCCCTAAATAAAACAAGTGCCTATTTGACATATCTTAGATGTGTTGTCCATATTTCAAATCTAACATGTCCAAAATAAGGTCCTTTATTCACTATTCCCCTCACCTACTCACACAGACACACATACACACACACACTCTCTACCCTCTAGCATTTTCTGTTCTCCAACCCTTGTCCCCATTAATCTTCCAAATGTTCAATAGAAAACCAAGAGTCCTCATAAATCCTTTTGCATCCCTGTGTGCCTTCCATCCATTCCTGGCAGGTCCCCTCAACATAAACTCAGAGGCCTCAAAATCCAGCCATTTTTCTCTACTCTCAAAATCCACGGTGGATGCTCTAGTTCTGAGCCACCTTCATTTCTCTTTGACTAATGGAGGCATGGACTAATTAGATGAAAACTTTGCTTCCTCTTCTGCTGAGCACCATACTTCCATCATTAAACTCCAGACGGAATAATTGTTTAAAATGAGAACTGTATCATGACCCTCCCCTGTTGAGATGGGATTCCATAGCACTGGCAATGGAGTCCATGGGTACCAAGGCTCTTCTCTATGAGCCCACTGCATGCACAAGCATTTATTTCTGTTCACCCGATGGGTGAAACTTGTGGACCTCTTACTCTGCCTGGGGACACACACTCTCCTAGGCTTGCTTCTTAACAGCCAGCTGTCACCTCCAGCAGCACATCTTCAGTGGCATCCTGACCTACTGAAATTGCCAGCCACTATAGATGGCCAGCCCTGCCCTTGTGTCTTGTACTGTTTCCTGTTCTTCAGAACACTTACTCCTATCAGAAACACTCCTACTTAGCTGCTTATTTTCTTGTTTATTTTCTGTCTTCTATACTGGAATGTACCTCTCTTGTCAGGATCCTAGAACACTGCGTGATATAGAGAAATGTCCAATAGGTAGTTTTTGGTGGTTTAAAAATGGGAGAATTTCCTGTGTTTTCTCTGAGTTGCTTTATTTTCAGAAGCACAGATTGCATTTTAATTTCAAAAGTCTGGCTTTTCTTTTCTTTCTTTCTTTTTTTATTTTTTTAGAAGGGGGTAAAGAGATCTGTGCTTGAGATGTCCAGGAAAATCTTCCTTCTCTCTGCTAGAAAGGTGGATGACAGCATCCTACCACCAGACTCTCCACACAACCCAACCCATGTGAAGTATGACTGACTGCATGATGTGAGCCTGGCCTGTCCTCTTCAGCAAGCACAGGTCCCCTTGGCATGGCTCCCTTCTCTATCATGTAGCCGCATCCCCATCTGGTCCTTCTCATGCGGCAGGCTCTCCCTTCCACCCAGACACACTAACTCACTAACACGCACCTCCTCCACAGTTGGCTCTGTCTATAGCTCCTTCTACTCCCTCAGTGGTTGTATGGCTTAAAATATATACTGTTTTGACTTTGTTAGGATTTGATTCTTTTAGATGGATTGCATGCTTTGTGTTTTCTTTTCAATTTTGATGATCTTAGGGATAAATGTAGTGAACAAATATTAAGCACTTGAATGTGCTTATTACATGAATGAATGAATGAATGAATGAATATGTTTAAGTGTATAGACTTTAGATCTTCAGTTGGTGGTTGGTTAGTGTTTACTTGATGATTACAACTTTCAGTGTTTCTCATTCGTTTTATGCTAGGTATTTTTATTTTCCCCATACTCTCACCAGTACAAAACAAAACAAACCAAAAATACTTCCTGGTTTTTGAGCTTGACTAAAGAAACTTTTAAGCTCTCTTATTGGAGAGGGTCTCAAAGCAAATGTAGGGACAGGAGAGAAGCAGAGACAAAGTGGAACTCCAACCTGACTTCTCTCAGACCAAATTCCTAATGATCCCTAGATCATAGAACTCAGATTTTGAGGAAAAGAGAGATGACATTGCAAGTAGAATTTAAAAGAAATATATGAGTTGGGTATTTCTGAAGCTGTTTTAGTGGCCAGAAAGTGAACTGTGACCTTGGGTTGTGTGTTATTGCTGCTCTCCCTTTATGTGTTCTAATAGGTTAATATTTGGTTTTACCCATGTCACTCTTCAAAGGAAATTGATATGTCTTATCACTCTCTCATTCAGCTCTTAATCTAATATTTTACCTTCATTCCTTGTATGACTTCTTGCTAATACATTCTTATTGGTATTGTTAGTAATGTATTATTATTAATAATTTATTATAATCAATAACATATTATTAATAACCGTGTAACATTCTAGTATATAACTGTGTGCCTTTCTAGCATATCTGGTTTTCTGAGCACCTATCCTATGAGTTGGGAGGAATATAAATTTATGGGGCAATAAAGAATTTAGAACTACAGTAATATGAAATAATAATGAAATAAACTATCCCAAATGCATACACAACTACAAGCTGGTACATTCCAAATATGGTTTGTAAGTCTCTTGTCCAGAAATCAGAATGTATTTTTCTGAAACAATGTTATAAAAGGGTGCTAAGGTCCTGAATTAGCCCAAAGAAGCTAATTAAGTAGTTGAATTTGGGGGTCTAAAGACTCACTAAAGAACAGACTACAGTGGACTATGGGTTGAGAGTGCCAATGAATCTAACTGCCCTTCATGACAATGTTTTAAATTCCTGGGCACACCGAAATTTATCTCTCTGACAAACCTTCTCTCTCCCCATTCGTTTCCTGGTGAAATGCTAGCAGTCCTTTTGGTGGGGATTTTCTTGCTTTGAAAGGAAGTAACAGGACATTTTCAGTGTGGGAGAGGACGAAAACTCTGGTTGCTGGAGCGAGAAAGCAGCTTATCTTTAGGTCAATGTGGTCATTTCTTGTTGGCTGAGTGACCATGTGGAAGAAAGCTGTTTGAGAATTGTGAAATAAGAAGCACCAAAAGAGCTGAAAAGGCACAGAGTGGCTTGAAATATGAAATATGAGGAGTATAAGATATTGAGGAGATTTCTGGAAGCAATGTTCATTTACTTATGAGGTAGTAGAAATTGCTGGAAGCAAGGCTGCAGTAATTCCTACAGAATGAAGTCTGGGAACCCAGAGCCTACTAGTCTATTCAGTAGACCATGGGAGCCACATTACCATTTCTATTTTGGAATGCACAAATTGTGGAGTCGTTAAATCTTATTAAATCGGTCTAAGACCATTGGGACTTGTAATTGTCATTTTTTATGCGCTGTGTAAAGTCTTATGAAACCATAGGCTTTTATAATTGTATTTGAGACACTTCCTTCCAGAGCCCACACAAATAATTACCAATATCAAGGTGCTTGGAGATTCTACTTCTTTTATGTTTGGTCCTATAGGACCAAACATATGGTTGATTTGACCCTCCAGCAGAGTAATGAAATGAATTAATTTCTGGATGATTAGCAGCCTTTGATGGTGACTGTATTGGCTTAATAATGAAGACAAGCCATATGTGTATGAGATTCTGCATGGAAATGCATTTAAAAGATGGAAGAAAGCAAATGCTTTGCTATGAGACTAGAATGTTGAATTTATATTATCTTCGTTCTACTGCACTTAGGAGACTGTGGTTTGAATAAGTCTGCTAATCAGCTTAGGTAATAAGTGTTGGGACTACTTATCTTACATCTCATTCTTCGAAAAAAGAAATAAACAACAAGGCTGCATAGTGTTGTAATTATCCACAAGAGCCCAAGGATTTGATAAAAGTGAAAATAAACAACAGAATCAAATAACATAATTTTCTATTTTTAGCCGACATTTAGGGAAGACTGTGAGGTAAATTTCCTCTCAACTTTGTTAGAATTGTAAACAATTTATTGATGTTTGACAAGCCCTACTGTTATATGCCTTCCATCCTTCTGATGTGTTAACTACGTGATTGTTCATTGCCAAGTTATGCAGTGTATATGTATTTTTTTAATCTCATGGGTAGATGAAGAGTTAGAATTTACTAGCTTTCAAGATTTTGAAATAAAATGGAGTCTCTTGTGTCACAGCTTATTCCTTTTCAATTTAACTTTTATTTGAATTTTGAATTAGAATTTTGACCTATAATTTGAGTAAGCTTAAGTTGCACAATGTGTTTATTTGATGCCTTTATACATTAAATATACATATTTAATATGATTAGCATTGTAGCATTAGCTAGCACCTTTACGTTCTCACATAATTATTATTTCTTTGGTAAGAACAATTAAGACCCAGTCCCTTAGCAACTTTGAAGTCTGTAATACAGTATATTTGCCTATAACTCCTATGCTGTGCATTAGCTCTCTAAGACTTATTTATCCATTCATTGCAAGTTTATTTAAGGCCACAAACTAGTGCCCTTGTGGATAGTGGATAAAGAAATTCTGTTACATCTCGCTCTTAAAAAGGTTTTGTTTATCAAATACTACTGCTAGCTTCTTTTTATACTCCTTTCCTAAGTATTCTTATTTTGACATTTGTGAGACAGACACTTGAAAGAAAACGATAATTTAGTTAGCTCTAAACAGAATCTTTTTTCAGTTAACATAGGAATTCTCCTAATTTCCTTCTTGTTTAAAGTGGCTCTAGTTGTTCTGCAGATTTCGGGGAGAACATTCTTCCAACACAAGATGAAGGAGCACAATGGGGTTTGTGCATGTGACTGGGGAGCAGGTGAACAGCTGTTGAATTATACCCTCAAGTTATGTCAATGATGAAGGATTTATTTTTTATCTGTTAAATTATCACCACATTTCTTTACAACATATTAAGTGTTTAATACTTTTTTTTTTTTTTTTTGGTTCAAAACTGTGAAATTGTGGTGTGAGTTAGAAGCCTAGAGGTTTACTGCCTCTTTTGTGTGCAGGGGATGGAGGAAAAGTGCCTGCATTCGGATCATGAAATAGAGTATCTTCAGTCTCACCCTCCAAATCTACCCATCTTCTGCAGGCTGTTTTCTGGAGTCAATGCACCCACCTTCTCTTTGTAGAGGGAACCACTATCTTGAATTCTGTGGCAATTTTTACTTGCTTTTCTTTATAACTGGATCAGCTACATATAAATCTTAATGAAGTAATTTATTTTCCCTTTTTAGGGAACTTCATGTAAGCAGATTCATGATTGTATCTTTTGTATCTTGTTCCTTTTAAACAATTTCATTTGCAAGGTTTATCCATGTATTGGATGCTCATTAAATTTTATTACTCTATATTGTTCCATTGTATGCTTTTACTGTAACTTACTGGTTCTTTTGTGGATAGACACTGGGTTGATTTCCAGCTTTGGCCATTATTAAGTCCTACTACTCTGAACATTCTTGTACATCTCTCCAAACAACATTATAAAAATTTCACAGTCCAGGAGTGAGACTGATGGATCATGAGGCATTTATGTCCAAAGCTGACATTTGGGGAAGATTGTAGGGTTAATTTTCTTTCAGCTTCTCTAGAATTGCACAAATTTCATTGATGCTAATCTCTCCAATTCTTGTTCGTGTGGCTGCAGGTCAGCTGGTGGCTGCGCTCTGAGGTGTGAACTGGTGGCTGTGACAGTATAATTAGACTCTTTGTATGTCTTCCGCTTTTCTTGGACTTAGTGGGCTAGTCAAGGCATGTGCTTCTCATGGCAATGGCTCCAGGCCCCAAAGGCAAGTGGAAACTGAAAAATGCCTTTATAACCCTCTGCTTGTATTGTATCTGTCTGCACTTTATTGGCCAAAGAAAACCCATGGCCACATAATTCACTTCCTGCCTATGGCTAAAAACCTGATAAATATTAGTTATTGTTATGAATCTAATTACCATACGTGTAGTGAGGTGGTAACAAACTTTTCCCATTGGCTCAGCTGGGATCAAGGCCCCAGAGGCTGAGATCAAAGGGTGTTAACTGCTTACACATTCTAAAGAGAGATACCAGATCATGTAAATATATAGATAGAGACGATGCTAGGGTATAATCTCCAACATGTTCTAAGTGTTCCTCACCTATGGGGTACATGGGGAGAGCTCATTAACTTTGATTATAGAGGGAAGATTTCTGTGAGAGAATCATCAATATGAGGTGCTTTCTTCTGCTCTTAAACCTAATGAAGGTTCCTTTAAAAAATCATTAAGAAGGGGTGCCTGGGTGGCTCAGGGGGTTAAACTTCTGCCTTCTGCTCAGGTCATGGTCTCAGGGTCCTGGGATTGAACCCCGCATTGGGCTCTCTGCTCAGGAGGGAGCCTGCTTTCCCCTCTCTCTCTGCTGCCGCTCTGCCTACCTGTGATCTCTTTCTCTGTGTCAAATAAATAAATAAAATCTTAAAAAAATCATTAAGAACATTTAATATATGTCTGTTAGAAGTTGGGGGATGATGTGACTTATTCTTGACTCACATCCCCCATCCTCCCCAAACGTAGGAGCCTACTGAGGCAAAGGCTCCCAGAGCGGCTGCCACGACAGAAAGACGAGCACCAAGGGAGGAATCTTCTCCTCCGGTGATGGCAGGGCAAACGGACATGTTCCTGTGGTTGTCAGACTTGGGTTGTCTAAATGCTACAGTCCAGGAGGGGTGTGGACCGGTGGACCAATGGATGAGGAATGAACCAGAGAGATATTGCCTCCAAAGAGGGAAACCAGGAATGAGTCACAGGAATGATGCCAGGAAGCGGGCTGGAGGTGGGGGGTTTCTGAAGAACCCACCAAAGTACCCCACAAAAGAAAAAAAAATCTGTGTTTGGACATAGGCCACATCCAGAAGATACCAGTGCCATGTAACAACTGTTCACTTCATTGCGACCATCCCCTCCCTCCTCTCCAATTCCTCAACTGTAGAAAAACCAGAGAGGCAGCCCGGTGGGAGGAGTGTGACAGGATAGTGACAAAATCCCCCACCTCAGTAAGGGCCTCCCTGCCTGACGCAGGGCTGTGCTAAGCAAGGGATAAGCTTTGAACTGGACAAGAGATAAAGTTTTAATATTGAATTGGTTTGGATTTTTTTAACACCTGAGAAACCAGACTACCTGTCATAATTGGGAAAGACCAGAAAAGCTGTGGGATCTACAGAGATCACATCACCTCCAGGGACGTGAGATTTGACATAGGACCAAAGAAACACAGTACTGCTTGAAAAAGAAATTTACTTTCTGCCTGCCCCTTCTGAAGTTCAATTCATTTGATAAATCAGTTATGGATACTAATATAAGTATTCAGAAAGAGTATCTGGTTAAGTAGATTTCCCCGCTCATGTAAAACAACCAATATTCTGGTGGCACGTGGGTGGTTCCATCAGTTAAGCATCTGACTCTTGATTTCAGCTTGGTCATGATCCCAGGGTGAGATCTAGCCCCACATCAGGCTCTGTGCTCATGTGGAGTCCGCTTGTCCCTCTCTTCTGCTCCTCCTCCTGCTCACACACACTCTCCCTCTCTCTCAAAACAAATAAACAAATAAATAAAATCTTTAAAAAAAAAGCACAACCAATGTTATGTTTTTAATACAAAAGCTTTCACATATGTCACCTTTGCTTCTAAAGTCTGCACCCGACAAAGTATAGCATTTTCTGCCTATTTCCTGTCTGTGGGCAGTGTGCTCTGTCCAGTGTTTCCACATCTGCAATGTTCCATTCAAACCTACCAAACCTGTGTCCAAGAGACACGTAGTTCATCTTGAAATTGAAAAGAGTAAGAATGCTGCTTTGGGTGTGGGTCACTAAACCACCATTCCCCTAGAAAATCCAATAATGGTAAGAAATGTGGAGTCAGAGAATATACCTGTCCCTAGTAAAACAAGATTTTTAGTGTGTAGCCAGTCTGTCAGTGACTGTCCCTACGACTGAAAGATTTGTCTTTAAGGAAACCCTCATGTTGTCTACCATTGGCACATCCATAAGATTTGGTGGTCACCACACTTTTGTCAATGTCAACACCGTTTAGTCCCTCAGGACAAAAACCTGAGAGTCTTTTATTTTTAATTTTGTTTTTGCCATGAAATATTTCTTGCATATCCATAAGCAATCATACAGAGTTTAAAAATTGAAAATGCCCACCCATATACATGCCTACTACCCAGTGTGAGAAATAGATTATGTTTCTAAAGCCTCGTAGCCCCTCTGATGCCCCCCTTCAACCACAGCACTCCTTCTCCACCATGGCAACCACCATTTTGAATGTGGTGTTTACCATATCTTTGATTTTCCTTAGTTTTACCTGGGACCTATGCATTGCTAACCAATATATCATTATGGGAGAGGACGTTGACTCTATAAAAGTGATGGGATTTTGTGTATTTACCTTTGTATCTGGCATTTTGTACTCAACTTTATTTTTGGAGGTGTCTCCAACAATGTGTGTGGCTGCGCTTGATTTATTGTCGCTGAAATAAATTCTTCTGAACAGAATTCCATTTTATGACTATACCACAATTTTATTCTCCTGTCCAGGGACATTTACACTATTTTCAGTTTTTTGCTGTTACAATTAATTTTGCTATGAGCATTCTTGTGTATGAAAACTTTGGCAGCCATGCAGGGCTCCCTTGGGATAGAACTAGGAGAAAAACAGCTTTACAGTATAATGCTTTACTTTTGGCATCAGCACAGTGTGAGTTTCAATGATCGAAGTCCTTGCCAATCCCGCTAGAAGTAAAATTACATGTCATTTGGCTTTAATTTCTATTTCTGGACTATTAGTAAGGTTAAGCATCTTTTCATGTTTTTCACCACTGATGGATCCTTTTGGGTAAAGTGCCTGTTGATATATTTTGTCCATTTTTCTATAATATTTCTTCTTCTTTCCTTATTGATTTTTATACTAATCATTCTCCAGTTATGTGTGTCAGAAAGAGCTTACTTTTTACATTTTTATAATGTCCTCTCAACAAGAACACTTTTTAATTTGAAAAGAGATGTATCAATCCTTTTGAGCTTTGTTTCAATAATTCTTACATTATTCTAAAAACATTATGCTATCTCCTATTTTAGAAGTTTCACACTTCTGCTTTATGCATTTAATCCTTGGTCCCCATGGAACCGGGTCTTGTAATTGCTGAGAGATTTGGATCCTACCTCCTTCTTTGCCCACATGTCCTACCAGTTGCACCAGAGCCCTTTATTGAAGGGTGCTTTCTTTCTCCGGTGATCTACAACACCACCCGTGGTCTATCACTCATTCAGATGTGGTGAGCTCATTTCTGGTGCCTGTTGGGTGCTGTGGATCTAGTTTTCTGCCTCTAAGCTGACACCACACCATTTTAATCATCACCTTAATAAATCTGGATACTTGGCCAGCTCTCTCACCTTGCTGTTCAGAGTCTCCTGGTTTGAGGGAGGATACGGCATATTTTGCTGCTTGATAGTAACTGCTCAAGTTAACTTGGTAACTTCTGTGTGTGTCGTATATTTTGACACTGACCTGCCTGACCAAAGTACTCTAATTTGAAGTGACCCATGTTGGCATTGTGAGCACTAAGTCATATTGACCTCCTGGCCTCCTGATAGGATGAGGCCTCTGATCTGTCAGCTTCTAGATTACCCCATGCCAAACCACTCTCCACCTGAAGACTGAATGTCTTCTCAAATGTGGGAATACCACCTTGCCTTTTATTTGAACTTACAGTGGCATCCTGTGGCCTTAGGAAACAAGCATAAAATCCTTAGTGTGTCCCTCCAGATCCCCTGTGACCTGACCTTGGCTTATACCCCCAGTCCTTTATCCCTTTCATCTTCTTTCCACTGGTCCTGCTTTGAGATCCTCATTGGCATCCCGCTCTCCCTCCCCAGCACAGAGCGGTGCTAGGCCCCGTCCCAAAGCTCCCCTCTGGAATAGCTGGAAGGCTCTTGGTCTCTCTTTAAGTATCTCCCATATTACCTCTATCCTTCCTTACCCTCTCTGCTTCCCGCTCACCCATTTCTCATAGCTCTGTGAAATTATACAGCCTTGCTGACCTTGGCAGCAGGAGCTTCAGGGATCTCACTAAGTTTGGAAACTGAGGATTGCAAACAACAGAATATGGATGAAACACAGAGTTAACAATAGAAATTTGTTTTTCTCACAAAGTTAGGAATCCATAGGTTGGTGGACTCAAGATTGAATTCAGCTGCTCAGTGTTGCCAGGGTAAGCTTCTTTCTTCACTATCAGCTCATGGTCACAAGACAGCTGTCAGCAACATAAAGGCTACATGGCTCCCAATATCAGAGAGAGGAAAAACCTTTTCTCACTATTGGTTTGGTTTTCTTTTCCTCCTCTCTCCATCCCTCCCTCTCTCTCTCTCTTTTCCCTCCCTCTCTCCCTCTCTCTCTCCCTCCCTCTTTCTTCCTTCCTTCCATTCTTTCTCTTTCTTCCTTCTCTCTATCCCTCCTTCCTTCCTCATTCCTTCCTTCCTTTCCTCTCTTCCTTCCTTCTCTCCTTCTTTCTTACCAGGGAGGAAGATCATTTCTCAGAAATTAACTGTGAGACTCTCTTTCACACGCTATTGACCAAAGCTATCCCCACTGCAAGGAAGGCTGGGCCAGTTTAGATCTGACATATCCAATCACTGCTGAAGGAAGCTGCCTCTGCCAGCAGGGAGGGAGGTCAGGGGCATGGAAGCTGGAAGGTGTCTAATTTAGATTCTTTCTCTTTATACTTATGAACACTAATGATCCTGTCAATTTCTTCTGTATGGACTCGTGGAGGAAAGATAACCCAAAACTCACGAGTGACGATCCCAAATCTCTGGTAATATGTTGAGCTACACTGTCCAGTATGGTAACTATTAGCCAAAAATAACTTTTTAAGTTTTAAATACAGGTTATTAAAATTAAATAAAATTTCAAAATCCAGTATCTTAGTTAAATCATGTTAGTTTCAAGCATTGACTAGCCATAGGTAGCTCCTGTATGAATAATATGGATTAAAAACCATTTCTATCATTACAGAAAGTTCTATTAATTATCACTGACTTAAATCCAACTTAGAAAAGCTTTTCTCTTTTCTTTCCTACTTAAGAAAAGCTTTCTGAGAACTAATCCAGAAAGGACCTATATGAGTGTCTTATATATCGGTAATCCTCAACAACTGTTTACTACCTTGAAAGGAATTTTAAAAATTGCATAAAGTAAATTTAACCCATTGCTGCCCACCACTCTTTGCTCTACTTGATTAGAGAGAACTTTGTTCTAGTAAATTCCCTTTAAAAAATTATCATAAAACCACTTATATGACACATTTTAGATCTGTTTTTCTACTTTGTAATTTAATAAACAAAATTTGGGGCACCTGGGTGGCTCAGTGGGTTAAGCCTCTGTCTTCGGCTCAGGTCATGATCTCGGGGTTCTGGGATCAAGCCGGCATGAGGCTTTCTGCTCAGCAGGGAGCCTGCTTCCACCTCTTTCTCTATCTGCCTGCCTCTCTGCCTACTTGTGATCTCTGTCTGTCAAATAAATAAATAAAATCTTAAAAAAAAATAAACAAAATTTCTAAGTGGCCATGCTCTTGAAAGGTTGAAGTATACAATTAAAATTCAGTTGTCAGACAAATAGTGGTGGTTTGCATTGCAAGCAAAATTAGTGTGTGTGTGCATGTGTGTGTATTTGACAGTTGATTGCTGAGAGCATTTAATGGGTTCCATTAATGTGAGTAAATTCAACCCATTAATTATTTTGCCAGCAGTTATTCTTATTAATGTATAAGTATGAAGAAAAGAAAGTAAAACTCAATTATTGTGCAATAATAAGCTCAGCAGTTCCACACATGTTTCTAGACTCCAGTGAAGCTGACATGCAGGCAGTTCAGTGCCTGAAGGCACCATGCTATTCTTCCCCACACTCCATATCAGGAAGTATTTAATATGCATACTTTGCATTCTCGTTATTTATTTGAATGTTTTACTTTTGGAAAACTTTAGTTTTAAATAATCATAGAGTCACAGGAAGTTTCTTTTTTTTTTTTTTTAAAGATTTTATTTATTTATTTGACAGACAGAGATCACAAGTAGGCAGAGAGGCAGGCAGAGAGAGAGGAGGAAGCAGGCTCTCTGCCGAGCAGAGAGCCCGAGGTGGGGCTCGATCCCAGGACGCTGGGATCATGACCTGAGCTGAAAGCAGAGGCTTTAACCCACTGAGCCACCCAGGTGCCCCTGGAAATTTCAAAGATAGTACAGAGATGTCCGACGTGCCCTTCACCCAAACCCCCAGTGGTAACATACAACAAACTGTCAAATACTGAGAGTATGGTATTAAAAGCTGAAAACTGACATTGGTGCAATGTGTACAGACAGTTCTACCTCATCTTATGGCATATATAGTTTTGTATAATTATCATAATTAAGACACAAAACTATTCCATCACCACAAAACTCTATCGTACTACCCATTTAGGGACCCTACATGGCCCCCAGCCTCATCATTCCTAATCCTGTCAACCACTAATCTGTTCTCCATCTCATTAATTTTGATTTCAGGAGTGTAACGAAAATGGAACCAGAGTATGCAATTGTTCGTATTGGCTTTTTCACTCAGCATATTATCCTTGAGATCCATTTAAGTTGTACATATCAAGAATTTCTTTTTATTGTTGAGGTGCATGTTATGAATGTACTACAGTGCCTAAACATTCACTTATCACAGAACATTCTAGTTGTTTCCAGTTTTTGACTATGAACAATAAAGCTGCTGTGAACATTCTTGCATGGTTTGTGGGGACATATGTTTTCAGTTCTCTAGCATGAGTGTCAAGGGTGTGATTGCTGAGTTGAATGGTAAATGTATGTTTGGTTTTTAACGAAGCTGTCAAATTATTTCCCACTGTCGATAAACCATTTCACATTCTTACCAGCAAGGTATGAGAAACCCAGTTTTTCCCACGTCATCGCCAACATTTGGTATTTTTACTATTTTTAATTTCAGCAGTCCTAATGGATGTGTAGGATATTTCATCATGACCTTCATTTGGCCAGCTTAGAACTGGGCACACGGTAGACTTTCTACAAATTGGATAAGCACTTCCCTTGGAATGTTGGCCCACTGTCCTCAGGTGGTATAGCAAGAAAATAGCTAGAGAACATGGAGTTGTAATGAAGCAGGATCGGGGACAGAGAAGCAGAAGATGAGGTGTCTCATAAACCTGAGAGGGTGGGTGGGCAGGCCTCAAGGGAGGAGATACTCCAGGAAAGCTGAGAGGAGGCTGGGTAGACTGCCATGGAGATGGTTGGGTATAGGGGTTACAATTAGAAAAGAAGCTGTGTTTTTTCCACTGTATATTTTTTCCTGTTTTGTTGAAGATTAACTGACCATAGAGTTGAGGGTCCATATCTGGGCTCTCTACTCTGTTCCACTGGTCTGTGTGTCTGTTTTTATGCCAGTACCATGCTGTCTTTGTGATCACAGCTTTGTAGTAAAGCTTGAAATCAGGTAACGTGATGCCCCCAGTTTTATTTTTGTTTTTCAACATTTCCTTAGCGATTCGGGGTCTCTTCTGTTTCCATACAAATTTTTGGATTATTTGCTCCAGCTTTTTGAAGAATACTGGTGGAATTTTGATTGGAATGGCATTAAAAGTATAGATTGCTCTAGGCAGTATAGACATTTTAACAATGTTTATTCTTCCAGTCCAAGAGCATGGAATGGTCTTCCATCTTTTTGTGTCTTCTTCAATTTCTTTCATGAGTGTTCTGTAGTTCCTCGAGTACAGTTCCTTTACCTCTTTGGTTAGGTTTATTCCCAGGTATTTTATGGTTCTTGGTGCTATAGTAAATGGAATTGATTCTCTAATTTCCCTTTCTGTATTTTCAGTGTTAGTGTATAAGAAAGCCACTGATTTCTGTACATTGACTTTGTATCCTGCCACGTTACTGAATTGCTATACGAGTTCTAGTAGTTTGGGGGTGGAGTCTTTTGGGTTTTCCACATAAAGAATCATGTCATCTGCGAAGAGAGAGAGTTTGACTTCTTCATTGCCAGTTTGGATACCTTTTATTTCTCTTTGTTGTCTGATTGCTGTTGCTAGGACTTCTAATACTATGTTGAACAAGAGTGGTGAGAGTGGGCATCCTTGTCGTGCTCCTGATCTCAACAGGAAGGCTCTGAGCTTTCTCCCATTGAGGATGATATTTGCTGTGGGTCTTTCATAGATAGATTTTATGAAGTTCAGGAATGTTCCCTCTATCCCTATACTTTGAAACGTTTTAATCAGGAATGGATGCTGGATTTTGTCAAATGCTTTTTCTGCATCAGTTGAGAGGACCATGTGGTTCTTCTCTCTTTTCTTATTGATTTGTTCTATCACATTGATTGATTTGCGAATGTTGAACCATCCTTATAGCCCAGGAATGAATCCCACCTGGTCATGGTGGATAATCTTTTTAATGTGCTGTTGGATCCTGTTTGCTAGGATCTTGTTGAGAATCTTAGCATCCATATTCATCAGTGATATTGGTCTGAAATTCTCCTTTTTGGTAGGGTCTTTGCCTGGTTTGGGGATCAGGGTAATGCTGTCTTCATAGAAAG
This sequence comes from Lontra canadensis, assembly GCF_010015895.1. Taxonomy (NCBI): domain Eukaryota; kingdom Metazoa; phylum Chordata; class Mammalia; order Carnivora; family Mustelidae; genus Lontra; species Lontra canadensis. The sequence goes on from NW_022631124.1 coordinate 1,236,029, forward strand.
AGTCTGGAAGTTTTCCTTCTGCTTCAATTTTTTGAAACAGCTTCAGGGAATAGGTGTTATTTCTTCTTAAAGTTTGGTAGAATTCCCCAGGGAATCCTGGGCTCTTGTTTTTTGGGAGGTTTTTGATCACTGCTTCAATCTCGTTACTAGATATCAGAAGATATTTGCAAATGACAGTACAGACAAAAGATTGATATCCAGGATCTATAAAGAACTCCTCAAACTCAACACACACAAAACAGATAATCATATCACAAAATGGGCAGAAGATATGAACAGACACTTCTCCAACAAAGACATACAAGTGACTATCAGACACATGAAAAAATGTTCATCATCACTAGCCATCAGGGAGATTCAAATTAAAACCACATTGAGATATCACCTTACACCAGTTAGAATGGCCAAAATTAGCAAGACAGGAAACAACATGTGTTGGAGGGGATGTGGAGAAAGGGGAACCCTCTTACACTGTTGGTGGGAATGCAAGTTGGTGCAGCCTCTTTGGAGAACAGTGTGGAGATTCCTCAAGAAATTAAAAATAGAACTTCCCTATGACCCTGCAATTGCACTACTGGGTATTTACCCCAAAGATACAGATGTAGTGAAAAGAAAGGCCATCTGTACCCCAATGTTTATAGCAGCAATGGCCATGGTCGCCAAACTGTGGAAAGAACCAAGATGCCCTTCAACAGACGAATGGATAAGGAAGATGTGGTTCATATACACTATGGAGTATTATGCCTCCATCAGAAAGGATGAATACCCAACTTTTGTATCAACATGGACGGGACTGGAAGAGATTATGCTGAGTGAAATAAGTCAAGCAGAGAGAGTCAATTATCATAGGGTTTCACTTATTTGTGGAGCATAACAAATAGCATGGAGGACATGGGGAGTTAGGAGAAGGGAGTTGGGGGAAATTGGAAGGGGAGGTGAACCATGAGAGACTATGGACTCTGAAAAATAATCTGAAGGGTTTGAAGAGGTGGGGGGGTGGGAGGTTGGGGGAACCAGGTGGTGGGCATTAGAGAGGGCACAGATTGCATGGAACACTGGGTATGGTGCAAAAACAATGAATACTGTTATGCTGAAAATAAATTAAAAAAAAAAAAAAAGAAAAGAAGCTGTGAAGGTCCTGAGGTAGGAGAGTGCGATGCATGTGCCAAGGGACAGGAGGAGGTCCTGGGACTGGCTCAGAGTTAGCAGGGGGAGGGGACTGGGAGGTGAGATCAGAGAGGGCAAAGTGGCGTGGGGGCTTGGTAGGTCACAGTTTTTACATGGAATGTGATGAATGTCAAGAACTGTGTAGGTCTGGAACATTATAAGCTTTTTCTAAGCTAACAAGAATTCCTCTTGTTTCATGGATGAAGGCAGGAGACATGAGACTCTTGGGCCAGAGAGTTTTTCTCCTGTTCTCTGTACCCCTTGAGTCTCACAGAGGAGACACAAGGGCCCATCATGGGTATCTCTATCCACAGTGGGTTGTGTTAAGGAGAAGAACCAGAGTCAAGAGTCCAGCACTTTCTGAACAGACTCAAGAGTCCAGCAAACATTGTAGGGAAGAGCAGACATGTCAGTCTCTATTCTCATGGGAAGGAGGCCTTTCTTGATTGTCATACATGATCTCCTTGACCTATGCAGTATTCTGTATGGCTGGCTAAAGACACCATTTTCTGTCAGATGAGGGTTGTCTGTAGTTTGCACAGCAAGCAATGACAGGCAGGGTACTTAGGGCCCTTGTCAGATAACTTCTCCCAAAGTTGGATGCCTTTCAGGGTTCTGAGCAGAAGGGTGCCATGATCAGAGCAGCTCTGACTGATCTATTGACAATAAAATGAAGAGGGTCAAGGGTAGAAGCAGGAGGGAAAGTTAGGAGGTCACTACAGTGATCCAGGCAAGCAAAGATGATGGCTTGGATCAGATGGTGGTGGTGGCCGTGGGGAGAGGTGCCCTGTCCACTGAGTGGATGGTACATTGAGTGGATGGTCCACTGAGGAGGAGCTGTCAGGATCTGCTGATGGTTGAACATGATGTGTGAGAGGAGGTGGGAATCAAAGACTATTCCAAGCCTTTTAGACCAGGCAAATGACACAGTAGACTCCCATGCAGGGAAAACCCTAGGAGGAAAAGTTTTGGTAAAGCAAGCTCAACCAGGAGCTGCCATAGACATTTGGAGTGAGATGCTTCCAGTTGGGCATGTTGATAAGGATGTCAGGAAGAGGTCCGGAATGGAGATGTAAATTTGAGGTCTGAGTGCAGAGGTGGTGTCTTAAGTCAGGTTCCTTAGAAGCAGACACTGAAGAGGAGATTCTAACATCAATGATTTATTTAAGGAAAGCTCTCAGAGATCTTTGAGAAAGTGAGAGAAGTGAGACAGGACAAGGGAAGAAACCAGGTAAAGATGTGGGTTTAGCGGACTTTGATCCCTTGGGGTCTCTGGAGAAGGGATGATACTATAATCCTCCACCTCCTGGAACAGAAGCTGTCTGGCCCTCTGTAATGCCTTTGCCCCCATAAGTCAGGAAGTGACCTGGGTATGGAAAGAATAGCATTTAGGAATGATCATGTTAAAAGAAATGATTCTGGGTGAGATCCCCTAAGGCATAGGGTAAATGGCAAAAGAGAAACATCCAAGGATAGAACTTGAACACTTTACCTATTATATTTCAGGAAGATGGAGGGAAACCAGAAAAGGAAACAACATTTTTATTTTATTTTTTCTTTCTGATTTTAATTTACATTCAATAAGCCAACATATAGTACAACGCTAGTTTCAGATGAACAGTTCAATCATTCATCAGTTGCGTATAACACCCAGTGCACATTACATCCTCTGCCCTCCTTAATAAGCTCATCATCCAGTTACCCCCTCCCCCACCCACCTCCCCTCCAGCAACCCTCAGTTTGTTTCCTATATTTAAAAGTCTCTCATGGTTTGTCTCCCTCTCTGATTTCTTTCCATTCAGTTTTCTGGCCCTTCCCCTATGATCCTCTGCACTGAGGAAACAACATTTTAAAGTGAGTATCATAATATCATTAATACAATATCACACTGCTTACAAAGCCATAACTCAATAATTAACAGTAGTCTTGTCTAGTCCATTGGTCTTTAACCTGCCTCTTTTCCCTTTGAAATCTTTTTTTTTTTTTTTGTCCATGTTGAGGGATTTCACCATTTCTTGTACCTTCAGGTGCTTTGTTGAATGTGTCCTTTGCAATCCTCATGCATGTGTCAGTAACAAAATGTAGCCCACCTTCATCAATTTGGAAACTGTCCTTCCACAGGGCCTGTAAAGCATTTGGAGGTTGATTTCCAAACTAACTGGAAATGTACCCACTTTTTTAGGGTGGGTATTTGCATTACTAATATTGAATATACATCCTTCTATGTTGACATGCCATACTGTGTACCCAGAATATTTTTGTTTAAAACCAAATTGTAATGTAAGCTTTTTGAAGACACTTGAAAATGATTAAAGCTGACATGTGTAGTAGCAACATGCATGTGCTTCCTAACCATGCCACGATATGAACAAGGGGGAAATCAACAACCTTGCATTTGCCCAGAGAAGCCCACCCTACTGGAGGCAGATGGAGGGCTTAACCTGAAACAAAGACATTAATGGGAGGTCTCTAGTAGAGAATGTCTTCCAACCTGAGTCCCTACACCACCACTTTAGGCTTCATGTCTAACAGGCATCCATCTTCCCAGAAAAGCAAAGGGAAAATCAAAAGAGCCAAATGATCTTTTTTTTCTAGAAAAAAATTAGACTCATTATTTGGGGAAAACTAGGGCAACTTCTTTGCAAAACTAGCATTTTAAAGTAAGACATTAAAAATTTTGCACCTGGGAGCTTGTGATCATAGCCTTGTGCCTGGTCATCTGAGCAAAGCCTGCTGGTCAGTAACTTTGCTCACCCCCAGTGCCTCCCAATAAGCCTTCCCATTGCATATTATTCAGACAACCATGGATCACCAGATGTATTCAACAGATCAGTAAAATGAGAGAAAAGCAAACTGAAAGAAAAGCAGAGAACCAATAAGTCTTTAAGGAAATTATTAGTAAGTGAAGAAAATTCCAAAAGACATTACATCCATTCTATAAGAACTGGACGTTATAGAAGGAACAAACAGGAAAGAGCTTCTAGAACTTAAAAATATGATAGTCTAAACAACCAAACTTAGTAGAATTCTGGAAGGTAAATTTAAAGAAGTCTCCCAGTCCAAAAGGTACAAAATTTGATAAGACAGATAAGACCTAGAGGATTAGTACTGAAGATCAAGCATCTCATGGATTTCTAGAAAAAGAACAGCAAAAAGAAGGGAAATATTATTTCCAAAAACTTAATACAAAAATTTTTATATAGTTGAAAGTAGCCCTACTCCTCAAATTATAAGAACCTACCATGTGTCAGATAGAATGAAAAAGCCCTAGACTTCAATGATGAATTTCAGACTATTAGGATAAAGGCTTTTTTCAGAGAAGAAAGTCACTCAAGAATCATTTTGGCATGAGGTGCCATGTCAGGACATCAGATGATAAAAGAAAAAAAGAAGACACTTCCTTTTCATTTATTTCAAGATTTTGCTATTGTCCATTATTTTCTCTGAAGAGGGAAGATGGGCGTATATTCATATCTGGGATCCAATTTGCTTTTAATAAGGAAACAAATATAAGAATTGAATGAGAACAGCTGAATTGTAGACCTCCCTATCAGAAATAAACTTCTTCACTGAGTTGACAATTTTTTTTTTTTAAAAGAATGAGCACCTCTTGCGATGAACTAGAGGGTATTATGCTTAGCGAAATAAGTCAATTGGAGAAAGACAACTATCATATGATCTCCCGGATATGAGGAAATGGAGATGCAATGTGGGGGGTTTTGGGGGTAGGAAAAGAATAAATGAAACAAGATGGGATCGGGAGGGAGACAAACCATAAGAGACTCTTACTGTCACAAAACAGATTGTGACTGGAGGGAGGGGGGTAGGGAGAGGGTGGTGGGGTTATGGACATTGGGGAGGGTATATGATATGGTGAGTGCTCTGAAGTGTGTAAACCTGGTGATTCACAGACCTGTACCCCTGAGGCTAATAATACATTATATGTTTATAAAAAAAATTAAAAAAAAAGAAAAAAAAATTAAAAAAAAAAAAAAAGAATGGGCACCTGGGTGGCTCAGTTGGTGAAGCAACTGCCTTCGGGTCAGGTCATGATCCCGGAGTCCTGGAATTGAGTCCCGCATCAGGCTACCAGCTGGGTGGGGAGTCTGACCTTCCTCTGACCTTCTCCCCTCTCATGCTCTCTCTCTCTTTCAGATAAATAAATAAAATCTTAAAAAAAAGAATATATTTATTTACTTGATAGAGGGAGCATAAGCAGGGGGAGTGGCTGGCAGAGGGAGAGGGAGAAGCAGTCTCCTCTTGGAGCAGGGAGCCCAGTGCTGAAGGAAGGCTCAATTTCAGGACCCTGGGATCAGAACCTGAACCAAAGGCAGTTGCTTAACCAACTGAGCCACCCAGGAACCCCTTGAGTCAGCATTCTTAAAGACATGCTATTTACGTGTTTCCCCCTATTATCATAGGGTGTTGTCCTGGCTAGAGTCAGGTTGCTGGGAGACTGGACAGGACAGTGGTGCAAAGCCTCTCTCTTGCTCCAAGAGACAGAGCCAAGGGGTCTGGTGCAAGGACAGCAAAGGTGAGAACCTCCCAGTAAAGGTGAGAACTGAATTCTAATCCAGAACTGCCAGCCAAGATGGAACTTGACTGAGAGGCAAACTATGCCCCAAATGAAGCTCCTACCACAGAACTCAGCAAGCAGGTGAGCTGGTTCTAGAAGACAAATAGGAGAACTGAAAGCTTCTTCAAGGTACCATGGGGAGATGTTGACCATTGGGTTTCTTTTTATATGGCCCAACATGTTCAGAGGAGATTGCAAGGCTGTTTGGAAAATGTCATACTTGTTTTAAATATCCACCCATAACACGAATGGAAATGCTTTATGAAAACAGCAGAGACAACTAGCTGAGTCTCTGAGTAAAACCCAAATGTAGCGTGCATATAATCTGACTACCATTGTATCCAACAAATAGAAATGATAGACCATGAGACTCTGATGTCAATTTCTAAGTCTCTCAGTAAAGACCCAGTGAAACCTCTAGCAGATAGTAATGTCCCCATAATTTTAAGAAGTAACTAAGAAAATCTACCTGTGTGTCATACAGTTAGGCATTGACATAGCTCCCACAATTATTTCTAATTTTTTTCTGCTGAATTAACAATTTCTGAGGACTGTGAAACTACTGATCAATGATGTAAAATATTTCACAGCACCAAAGGAAAATTATTGATTTAAGGGATATGAGGGGGGGAAGCTGTCTATAATTAAAGCGATGTGTCACTTTTGGGGTTAGTGTACCTCATGTGTGTCTCCTGAATCAAAACCGCTGAGGGAATTAGAAGACCTCCATGCTGATCCAATTTTGGTTCTTGGGTTGTTAGAGTTTAAGTACAATGGATGCCATTCAAAAGTCTTTTATAATGAAATATTGTTCTGAGCTATTCCCAACATAACCAAAGGGATTTCTGGTCAATTCAGGCCAACTGGAAAAGCTAAGAAAAAAATAAAAAATTCTCTGCCATTTCTCCAGACATTTGAGTTCAACGTTGCTCAGTAGCGTGACCTGACAGTCATGATGCCCAAGATGAAAGTAGTTGAATAAAAGATGAACATTTATATTCATTCTAACTTTCATTCCCAGATATCAAAGGAAATTAGGGACACTTAGGGAATAATTTCATAGCAATGGGGACTGAAAATTATGAGGTCTGACTACTGAAAACATCAAGAAACTGCCTTTAAAAAAGTACATTGGAAAATGCAGAGTGATTTCCATCTGTTTGGAGTTACTCATATCTATTTGTGCCTTAATTCACAGTGTTTCAACCTAAGCCTCACAGATTATCTGTGTGACCTTATGCAAAACATTTGGGGCAATGGTGAGAATTTTAAAAACTTCCGCTTTGGACTTTTCAACTCTATGTACAAAAGTACCCCAGCTTCCTAACCCTAAGACCATTCTCTCACAATTAACAATGATTATTTAATGTCATCATATATTCCATCCGTTTTCATATTTCCTTAATTGGGTATTTAAATTTATTTGAATTGAGATCCAAATAAAGTCCACATACTGAATGCTTTAGTCTTTTTTTATTCTTCCCTACATCAATTTTTCTGTTGAAGACATTGGATGGTTTATAAGGTTTCCCAAGTGTGGATTTCGTTAATCTCAACCCCAAAATTTTAAACTTCCTGTAGCTCCTGTAAATCAGCAAATACCTCTAGGGATTTGATTAGATTCATGGTTGCTTTTGTTTTATTTTGTTTTTTGACTGGACCAGTTGATAGTGGTGTCTTTCCATCAGGAGACATATCTGGTGATGTTTATCTGCCAGTGATAGTCTTTGCTTAGATTTATTAATTTGTTAGTATTGAAAAATATGATGTTCTAATTCTAGCATCCTTCATTTGTTTAAAGCTGGGGTAATTTAAGAAACTTTCACTTCTTAGCTGTTGTGTTATTCTGATGTACAGATTTTATAGGAAAGGGTTGATAATTTTCGACTCTCTCTTACTGCTCTTAAAAAAACAGTTTTAAAATAATCAGTTGGTTCTTAAACATATATTTGAGGTTAACTGATGATTTGAGGTTTTTCCCTTTTTATAAGTATTATAAACTAGATTTAATCATATTTAATGTGTTTTAGTCCATTGCAAATATCTGGGTTGATGTTCAAATTATTCCATTTTTGGCTGGTGGAAACCTATTTAAGTTGATTCCCGAGTCTTTTTGAAAACACCTTAATCGGCTTGACAGCTTCCTTGCCTTCATTTTTTTTTTTAATTTTATATTATTTTTTTTTCAGTGTTCCAAGATTCATTGCCTATGCACCATACCCTATGCTCCATGCAATACATACCCTCCTTAATACCCACCACCAGGATCACCCAACCCTCCACCCTCCTACCCTCCAAAACCCTCAGTTTGTTTCTCAGAGTCCATAGTCTCTCATGGCTTCCTTGCCTTCTGGTGTGACCAGATGTTTCAGATTTATCTTGTCCATTGGAATCTGCCATTTCTCAATGAGCCCTACTTTCTTTAGCGATAAATGTTATTTGTGGGCTGCAATTGGAGATGTCATCCAATCAGGTTGGTCTTCGTTTCCAGGCCTTTTCAATGCATAGAACTAGGAAATACTACATGCATTTTTGGGAAATATTTGTTTATTTATTTGAGGAAGAGAACTAGAAAGAGAGGAAAGGAGGAGGGGCAGAGGGCCCAGAGTCCTGAGCAGACTCCATGCTGTGCATGGAGTCTGATGTGGGGCTCGATCTCATGACCCTGAGATCATTACCTGAGAGGAAACCAAGAGTCAGATGCCCAACTCGCTGCACCACCCAGGCACACCATATGCATTTTTTTTTTTTTTAAAGATGAGAGAAGTCGTAAGTTTACACTGATATTTCCAATCTAGATGACAGGGTTTTTACTTATCCTCATTAATCTTGTCTCCTTTCAACCGTGTTGAAAATCTCAGTTTATAGTACCAAGCTAAATGTGTATTTGATTTATCCTACAAAACATGACAACAACATGGACACTACCACCACCATGAAAATGGTTTTAGGCCTTTCTTTTTGTCCTTCAGGAATATCCTACTAGGAAACTACAGTTAAAATTTTGTGTCGTAAAGCTCCAGCATAGTTCTTCTGAGTGATCATGCTGCCAGCTAGATCCACTGACTTGTTTCATTTGCTTTTGATTCAGGGAGTGCTTTTGAAGTGTATTTAATTTGTTTAATAAATAATATAAAATAATTACATAGTTTAAAGCCATAAGTCTGTAAAAAAAAAATCTAAAGAAACCCACTTGAAATCTGTCACCTCTACTTTATTTTCTTTCTCTTTCTACAGGTAATCATGGAGGAGTAGTAAGGCTTACAAAGTCAACAGTAATTAAGAATCTGCTTTTCTAGTAAACTCTCTGCCAGTTTTGCTAAGCTATCTTTTAAAATGCTCTAAAATCACCTCATCTGGAAATAAAATGTAGATGTTGCTGGCAGGTCATCAAAAACCAGTGTTTTTTTCCTTCTTAAAAATAATTTGTTCTGTTTTTAAAATCTGCAGATTCAAAACAATAAAGAATAAATTAAAGATCGTTCATAATTTCATCATTTAGAAATAGCCAGTATTAATATCTGGTTAATTTTCTGCTATCCTTCTTTTCTATCCAACTGATTTTTTAAAATTAGAATTGTAATTACGCATACAATTTTGTATTTTTCTGTTTAGTTGTTTAAAATTATATTCAGAGTACTTATCCATATCTTTTAAAATTTGTTTTTATGGATACAAAGTATTCCATTATTTTCATTCATCTATTCAACAAATATTTAAGGAACTACTTCTGTGTGACAGGTGTAGTCAACACTGGGGAACAACAGGAAATGAAACAAATCAATCCCTGCCCTCAGGGAGTTTACATGTCACACACACACACACACACACACACACACACACACACTTTTTCAAGCATTCCCTGGGGTGTTGCATATTTAAGGTGTATATAATTATTTGCCATTATGAGTATTCTGAAGAGTATCCCTATACATAAATCTTAGTTTATACCTGTCATTTAGGATAGGTCCCCAGAAGTGGAATTATACATTCAAAACATAAATGATATAAATACTAATTTTTGACATATCTTAAGGAACTGACAGAAACTCTTATTGGGTCGATGGCTAAGAAAACTGTCTTTTCTGGTCTATTTTGTGTATTGTGGGTAGGGAATGGTGTTCTGATTCCTCTCATCTTTTTCTTTGTGGTCAAGTCTTTTTCATGCTGCGATAGAGATGTAGACAGTGAGAGGAGTAGGTTGGATGGTTTGACTCTGGTTTTGGAAAGCGGGTGGAGTTAGATTAGATCTCAGGCTGTTACCAGAAGGGAAGAAAGGGAGACCGCTGAGTGCCCAATCTCCAGCCTCTGATCAGAGCTATCTTTCTCACACTCCCTGTACCATCCATTAGAGGCAGGCCCTGTACATCACAGGTCTGTCTTCATCAAGCCTTGTATATGGGAAAGGAGTGTTTACTTCTTAAAGACTTCTTAATTCCTGTGAGTGGTTATGGAATCAGAATGTCTGAGTTGAATCTTGACTTTATTATGTACTCATTGTGTGACTGTATGTAGGATTTTGACCTAACCAAGTCTAAGTTAATTCTTTACAGCATAATACGTGACCATCTCAAAAGGAATAAGTGAAGTAAACAACATAAAACATTTATTGAGGCTCTGGGCACACATGAAGTAGTTAATAAAGGCCAGTTATTGATAGACACTAGGCATCACAGAATATTCCGGTGCTCAAGCCTTGATGACCAGCACAAACTTATCCTTAGCTCATTGAGTCGATGCTATTGAAGCCGGAAAATAGAATATTTTTAAGTAATATTTTCAGATTTGGCTACATCCCCATCTCAGCACACCATTAATTTTGACAGAAGATTCTTTATTTCTATTCATGTGATTTTGCTTCAAGCTTGCTCTAAAGATCAAAGATAAGGTAAAAACTTTGCTCTCTTGAATTATTGCCTGCAATATGTAGACCTCAAATGAAGAATTGACTTCAATGGAAATGGTAATGTAAGGATCTCCAAGGCTCATTCCTTCTCACAAACATGGGAAAAACTAGAAAACTCTGTTGGAAATAGTGGTTAGAACTCTGGAAGATATCTAAAGCTTTACAGCAGCCAAACAACTGCTTTAATCGAGAAGAAGGAAACTGAAGAACAAGAGGGTTTTGGGGCATTTTAACTTCTTGCTTTATACCCCTTCCACAGCTTGGCACTGGTCTTTAAGATGATAGCCCACATTCCCAGTGTGGGATAGGGATTCCAGGCACTGGAGACCAGAACTTGTCCTCAAGGTCCTATCTTCTCCTCCCCCCTCTCCTCCCTGCTCCCTTTCTCCTTCCCTCTACTGTTCCCTTCTCCTCTTCCTCCCTCCCTTCCTCCATCCATCTCCTCCCCTCTACTTCCCTGCCCTGCTCTTCTTTCCTTCCTTGTCTGTTTTTACTCCAGGTGTTTAAGGAAATCAGCCACTAATTGATTACTAAACTAAACATGCCCTTCAACAGACAAATGGATAAGGAAGATGTGGTCCATATACACTATGGAGTATTATGCCTCCATCAGGAAGGATGAATACCCAACTTTTGTAGCAACATGGACGGGACTGGAAGAGACTATGCTGAGTGAAATAAGTCAAGCAGAGAGAGTCAATTGTCATATGGTTTCACTTATTTGTGGAGCATAACAAATAGCATGGAGGACAAGGGGAGTTAGAAGGCAGTTCGAGGAAATTGGAAGGGGAGGTGAACCATGAGAGACTATGGACTCTGAAAAACAATCTGAGGGTTTTGAAGGGGCGGGGGGTGGGAGGTTGGGGGAACCAGGTGGTGGGTATTGGAGAAGGCACGGATTGCATGGAGCACTGGGTGTGGTGCAAAAACAATGAATACTGTTATGCTGAAAATAAATTAAAAAAATAAAAAAAAAGACTTCAGAGACACATGACAAAAAATAAAGTTTTTATAAAAATAGTTTAGAAAGGTTACTAAACAAACACACCACTGCAACCCATAGCAAAACACCAACAAACCCTGGGGAGAGTTTGATATCCAGAGTTACCCCATTATCATATACAAAGTGTTCAGATTTCAGCAACAAAAATACTTATGAGACATGTGAAGAGAAAAGACAGTGTGACTCATTCACAGGAGAAAAAAAAAAAAGATTAACAGAAATTGTCCCTGAGGAAGCACATACATCGAAGTTACTAGGAAGAGACTTTAAACAAACCATCTCAGAAAATACGAGGGTCTAGTTACAAGTTTTCGGGGAGCAGCTTCAGATCCCAAGATATGGCTGTTTCCCTGCATCTTCAGTGTCTTTCTTCGACACCCTTGTATTTGGGCAATAAATTTTTGGAACACAGAGGAATTCATACTAAATGTTATTTTATAAAATCCAACCTCCCACCTTGGAGAAATGGATGATTCTAGGACTGGATCAGGAACTAGGTAAGATGAGGCAGGAGCATTTTGCAGTGCCAAAAAGTAAGGCAGTGCCAAAAATTTACAAAACTTCCAAATTGTGGATGTATGCTAAGGGGAGAGAGGAGCCAATGAAAGAATGCACAATGGCCAAAGCTGGAAAAATGGGAACAACAAAATAAAGTGATATTAGATGATATACCAAAGTATAAATATCTACACTTTTATGTTGATTGAATAAATAAGTAATCTGGGGAGAAGAGCAAATCTCTCATGCAGAAAAATTCCAGATAATTTGTGTAGCTACTTTCCCCTCAAAGAAGTGGAACATAACTATTTCCCACCCAGTCCCACCATAGTGTGGGTGCATGTGGTGCTTTCCCTCTGACCAACATGCCTCAGTCAGGTGGTAAGGATCAGGACCAACTGTTGCAAGTCATGTGGACAGAATGGTCCCTTGATAGAATATGATTAAAAGGATACTGTATCCCTGTGGTATTTCTCCCTGTAACCCATAACCCCAGGTTGGTCACTCACACACACACACACACACACACACACACACAAATCCCAATCTCTAAAATATCTCATTAGTACTTCTTAAAACTGTCAATCACCAAAACAAGAAGATTCTGAGGAGCTATCACAGTCTAGAGAAACCCACGGTGACAGGATGGCACATGTAACATCTCCTGGAGGGAGTCCTGAAACAGAAAGGATATTAGATAAAATTAAAGAAATCTGGATAAATTATGGACTTTAGTTAATAATAATGTCTCAGAATTCATTAATTGTAACAAATGTACCATATTAATGTAAGATGTTAATGGTAAGAGGAACTTGGGTGTGGGCTATATGGGAATTCACAAATTTCACAACTTTTCTATAAATTTATAACATTCTAAAAAGTAAAGTTGATTTTAACTTTAGCTTTAGCTAACTTTAATTTTAGCTTCCCATCTCATTAGGAAGAGGAATTAGTTCTCAATCTCCCCAGAGATATCTCTGCTGTCTCTGGGTCACCAGTTTGCTGGACCACCCCAAGGGCAGCCAGAACAGGGACTGAAAGGAGATCTCCTGAGTTTTACTGTATATAATAAAACTTTTTTATTTCATGTAATAAAACTATAGAGAGCTGCCTTTTTGGTTGTACCAACCAACCAACCAACCAACCAACCAACCAACCTTGGGGTCCAACTAGTCCTAGAGAAACTGCTTTACTTGGGATCAATTTAGTTTGTCACCAATTTACCCCATCCGTTCTTCATGTGTTTGCATGGTTAAGTAAAAAACAGCATTTCTTACAAGAAATGTTATAGCTCACCTTGAAACAAAGAATGAAAACATGGTTTCTTTCAATGTAAGAATAAATTTCAGCAGTCGATGAAAATACGTAAAGTAAGAAAATTAGGGTATATGAGAATATAATGTGTTAAGTTACAGTCTTATTCACCATGTCAACAGGGACACAAAAATCCATTCCAAAGGTTTAACTAGAAAGGGTGGGGTGAGGAGGGATGAGGTGTCAGCAACACACAGGGGATCAGCAAAGAACAGGGAGAGATTCTAACCAGCAAGAATGCACTACCCACCCAAGGCCTGAAGGGCCAGGGGAGGACAAGTTCTCACTCCCTTCATGGAAAGGGATCAGAGGAAATGAGGAAAGGCTGACTCTAATCTCCTGCCCTTCTCACCTGCAGACCTCCTGCTGGTCTGTCCCATTCACTATATCCAGTTAGAAGCCAAGGGTAATGGAGCCCTAGTGATGACCGCTCTAGAGCCCAGCTTCTATAGGCAATGAGCAGAGCAGGTAGAGATGAACACAGGGTACAGATGAAGGACAGCCTTGTGGAAATGTCAGTGCACATATAGGACTTCAACAAGACATATGCTTCTGTCTTTATTAGCATGATCCCAGAATAACAAGAGCACTTTCCCACTACCCACTCTCTAACACCCAGACTTTAGTCTCTGGTCTGTTCTCCACAAAAGGAACCAGGAATTCTAGCAGGGTAGCTAATTCTACATCTGTGTCAGGGAAAAATCAGGATGAATCTGGGAAATTTCAGTGGATGCAAAACAAGAGGCATTGTCAGAAGCACCAAAGAAACAACTTGAAGGGATAGCCCTTGGCCTTGAATCTAAGTAGGGCTATGGTGAATTGGAGACAGTTTTGTCCCAAAAAACAAGAGATTCCTAATCATACTCTGAAAAGTTAGCAAAGATAACACAGGCAGGTAGTTGTAACACAAAAATAAGATGAATATAATAAAATGATTTTAATTATTGTATGGATTTTAATCAGTAAGTGATATTAAAATGTGCGTGTTTTCTTTCTTTTTATTATTTCTCAGTGTGCTTCCAAAGAATGGATATGTACTTGCTTTTATTTATAGATGCAAGAAAGGATAAACACACAGAACTATAGTCAAGCCCAGAAATCTGAGAAAGAGTAAGCACTGTTATGGCACACAAGAGGACTAACTAACGTGACCTCCTGGAAGCAGGGCCCAATGGTCCCAAATGATGAATCCCATCAAGGTCCTCAGGAGGTGAACAAATTATGCAGACTCAATTCTCCCACCAGGGAATGAAACCTCTCTCTGGGCCTACTAATTATAATATAATACAGAGGAGAAACAGTAAAGTTTTTGATAATAAGCTTTTAATAATCTGTAGACTACAGATAGCGATACATCCAGAAGACTGGATTTTAGACTGTGTAACACAGGTCCAGTGATATTTTTTAAAGTACTTTCTGACCATGTGTTAGCTTCTTGTGGCTGCTGTAACAAACCTATCATCAACTCCATGTGAAACAGCAACCATTGGTTCCCTACAGTTCTCTGGGCAGAGTCTGAAACCCAGGGGATTCTAGGGCCATGTGCCCACTGAAGGCTCTAGGGAAGTTCCAAAATCTGCTTCTGGTTGCTCCAGCTACTCTGTGGCTGCATCATTCTGCTCTCTGTCTCTGTGGTCACATTACCTCCTCATCTTCCTTTTTTAAGCTCTCCTGGAGTCTTGCTTATAAGAATGCTTGTGGCAGCATTTAGGACCCACCCTAGTAATCCAGGATGATCTCCTCATCTGAGGATCCTTAACTTAATCACATCTGCATAGACTTTTTATTTTTTTTTTAAATTTTTTATAAACATATAATGTATTATTAGCCTCAGGGGTACAGGTCTGTGAATGGCCAGATTTACACACTTCACAGCACTCACATAGCACATACCCTCCCCATGTTCATAACTCCACCACCCTCTCCCGACCCCCTCCCCCCAGCAACCCTCAGTTTGTTTTGTGAGATTTAGAGTCTCTTATGGTTTGTCTCCCTCCTGAGCCCATCTTGTTTCATTCATTCTTTTCCTACCCTCCCAAACCCCCACGTTGCATCTCCACTTCCTCATATCAGGGAGATCATATGATAGTTGTCTTTTTCCGATTGACTTATTTCACTAAGCATAATACCCTCTAGTTCCATCCACGTCGTTGCAAATGGCAAGATTTCATTTCTTTTGATGGTTGCTTAGTATTCCATTGTATATATATACCACCTCTTCTTTATCCATTCATCTGTTGATGGACATCTAGGTTCTTTCCATAGTTTGGCTCTTGTAGACATTGCTGTTATAAACATTCGGGTGCACGTGCCCCTTCGGATCACTACGTTTGTATCTTTAGGGTAAATACCCAGTAGTGCGATTGCTGGGTCATAGGGTAACTCTATTTTCAACATTTGAGGAACTTCCATGCTATTTTCCAGAGTGGCTGCACCAGCTTGCATTCCCAACAAGTGTAGGAAGGTTCCCCTTTCTCCGCATCCTCGCCAGCATCTGTTATTTCCTGACTTGTTAATTTTAGTCATTCTGACTGGTGTGAGGTGGTATCTCATTGTGGTTTTGATTTGTATTTCCCTGATGCCCAGTGATGTGGAGCACTTTTTCATGTGTCTGTTGGCCATCTGGTTGTCTTCTTTAAAGAAATGTTTGTTCATGTCCTCTGCCCATTTCTTGATTGGGTTATTTGTTCTTTGGGTGTTGAGTTTGCTAAGCTCTTTATAGATTTTGGATACTAGCCCTTTATCTGATATGTTGTTTGCAAATATCTTCTCCCATTCTGCCCGTTGTCTTTTGGTTTTGTTGCCTGTTTCCTTTGCTGTGCAAAAGCTTTTGATCTTGATGAAATCCCAATATTTCATTTTTGCCCTTGCTTCCCTCGCCTTTGGCGATGTTCCTAGGAAGAAGTTGCTGCAGCTAAGGTCAAAGAGGTTGCTGCCTGTGTTCTCCTCAAGGATTTTGATAGATTCCTTTCTCACACTGAGGTCCTTCATCCATTTTGAGTCTATTTTCATGTGTGATGTGAAGAAATGGTCCAATTTCATTTTTCTGCATGTGGCTGTACAGTTTTCCCAACACCATTTGTTGAAGAGGATGTCTTTTTTTCCATTGGACATTCTTTCTTGCTTTGTCAAAAATTAGTTGACCATAGAGTTGAGGGTCTATTTCTGGGCTATCTATTCTGTTCCATTGATCTATCTGACTGTTTTTGTGCCAGTACCATACTGTCTTGATGATGACAGCTTTGTAATAGAGCTTGAAGTCCGGAATTGTGATGCCACCAACTTTGGTTTTCTTTTTCAATATTCCTTTGGCTATTCAAGGTCTTTTCTGGTTCCATATAAATTTTAGGATTATTTGTTCCATTTCTTTGAAAAAAAATGGATGGGATTTTGGTAGGGATTGCATTAAATGTGTAGATTGCATTAGGTAGCATAGACATTTTCACAATATTTGTTCTTCTGAGCCAGGAGCATGAAACATCTTTCCATTTCTTTGTGTTATCCTCAGTTTTTCTCATGAGTACTTTATGGTTTTCTGAGTACAGATTCTTTGACTTTTTGGATAGGTTATTCCTAGGTATCTTATGGTTTTGGGTGCTGTTGTAAATGGGATTGACTCCTAATTTCTCTTTCTTCTGTCTTGTTGGTGATGTATAGAAAGGCAACTGATATCTGTGCATTGATTTTATATCCTGACACTTTACTCAATTCACGTATGAATTTTAGCCACTTTGGGGTGGAGTCTTTTGGGTTTTCCACATAACGTATCATATCATCTGCAAAGAGTGATAGTTTGACTTCTTCTTTGCTAATTTGGATGCCTTTAATTTCTTTTTGTTTTCTGATTGCTGAGGCTAGGACTTCTGGTACTATATTGAATAACAGTGGTGATAATGGACATCCCTGCTGTGTTCTTGACCTTAGAGAAAAAGCTCTCAGTTTTTCTCCATTGAGAATGATATTTGCGGTGGGTTTTTCATAGATGGCTTTGATGATATTGAGGTATGTGCCCTCTATCCCTACACTTTGAAGAGTTTTGATCAGGAAGGGAAGCTGTACTTTGTCAAATGCTTTTTCAGCATCTATTGAGAGTATCATATGGTTCTTGTTCTTTCTTTTATTAATGTATTGTATCACATTGATTGATTTGCAGATGTCTAACCAAACTTGCAGCCCTGAAATAAATCCCACTTGGTCACAGTGAATAATCCTTTTAATGTACTGATGGATCCTATTAGCTAGTATTTTGGTGAGAATTTTTGCATCTGTGTTCAACAAGGATATTGGTCTGCAATTCTCTTTTTTGATGGGATCCTTGTATGGTTTTGGGATCAAGATGATGCTGGCCTCATAAAATGAGTTTGGAAGTTTTCCTCCCATTTCTATTTTTTGGAACAGTTTCCAGAGAATAGGAATTAGTTCTTCTTTAAATGGTTGGTAGAATTCCCCTGGGAAGCCGTCTGGCCCTGGACTTTTGTTTGTTTGGAGATTTTTGATGACTGTTTCAATCTCCTTACTGGTTATGGGTCTGTTCAGGTTTTTTATTTCTTCCTGGTTCAGTTGTGGTAGTTTATGTGTCTCTAGGAATGCATCCATTTCTTCCAGATTGTCAAATTTGTTAGTTTAGAGTTGCTCATAGTATGTTCTTATAATTGTTTGTATTTCTTTGGTGTTAGTTGTGATCTCTCCTCTTTCATTCATGATTTTATTTACTTGGGTTCTTTCTCTTTTCTTTTTGATAAGTCTGGCCAGGGGCTTATCAATTTATTAATTCTTTCAAAGAAGCAGCTCCCGGTTTCATTGATTTGTTCTATTGTTTTTTTGGTTTCTATTTCATTGATTTCTGCTCTGATCTTTATGGTTTCTCTTCTCCTGGTGGGTTTAGGCTTTCTTTGTTGTTCTTTCTCCAGCTCCTTTAGGAGTAGGGTTAGGTTGTGTATTTGAGACCTTTCTTGTTTCTTGAGAAAGGCTTGTATCACTATATATTTTCCTCTCAGGACTGCCTTTGCTGTGTCGCACAGATTTTGAACCGTTATGTTTTCATTATCACTTGTTTCCATGAATTTTTTCAATTCTTCTTTAATTTCCTGGTTGACCCATTCATTCTTTAGAAAGATGCTGTTTAGTCTCCATGTATTTGGATTCTTTCCAAATTTCCTCTTGTGATTGACTTCTAGCTTCAGAGCTTTGTGGTCTGAAAATATGCACGGAATGATCCCAATATTTTGATACCAGTTAAGACCTGGTTTGTGACCCAGGATGTGTTCTATTCTGGAGAATGATCCATGTGCACTAGAGAAGAATGTGTATTCTGTTGCTTTGGGATGAAATGTTCTGAAAATATCTGTGATGTCCATCTGGTCCAGTGTGTCATTTAAGGCCTTTATTTCCTTGTTGATCTTTTGCTTGGATGATCTGTCCATTTCAGTGAGGGGAGTGTTAAAGTCCCCTGCTATTATTGTATTATAGTCGATGTGTTTCTTTGATTTTGTTATTGTTATTAATTGGTTTATATAGTTATGTTATGCCATGTTAGGGGCATAGATATTTAAAATTGTTAGATCTTCTTGTTGGACAGATCCTTTGAGTATGATATAGTGTCCTTCCTCATCTCTTATTATAGTATTTGGCTTAAAATCTAACTGATCTGATATAAGAATTGCCATCCCAGCTTTCTTCTTATGTCAATTAGCATGGTAAATTGTTTTCCACCCCCTCACTCTAAGTCTGGAGGTGTCTTCAGTTCTAAAATGAGTTTCTTGTAGGCAACATATATATGGGTTTTGTTTTTTTATCCATTCTGATACCCCGTGTCTTTTGATTAGGCCATTTAGCCCATTTACATTCAGAGTAACTATTGAGAGATATGAATTTAGTGCCATTGTATTTCCTGTAAGGTGACTGTTACTGTGTATTTTCTCTCTTCCTTTCTGATCTACTACTTTTAGGCTCTCTCTTTGCTTAGAGGACCCCTTTCAATATTTCCTGTAGAGCTGGCTTGGTGTTTGCAAATTCTTTCAGTTTTTGTTTGTCCTGGAAGCTTTTTATCTCTCCTATTTTCAATGATAGCCTAGCTGGTATAGTATTGTTGGCTGCATGTTTTTCTCGTTTAGTGCTCTGAATATATCATGCTAGTTTTTTCTGGCCTGCCATGTCTCTGTGGATAAGTCTGCTGCCAATCTAATATTTTTACCATTGTATGTTACAGACTTCTTTTCCTGGGCTGCTCAGGATTTTCTCTTTGTTGCTAAGACTTGTAAATTTTACTATTAGGTGATGGGGTGTGGACCTATTCTTATTGATTTTGAGGGGGGTTCTCTGCAACTCCTGGATTTTGATGCTTGCTCCCTTTGCCACATTCGGGAAATTCTCTACAGTAATTCTCTCCAATATACATTCTGCTTCCCTCTTTCTTCTTCTTCTGGAATCCCAATTATTCTAATGTTGTTTCATCTCATGGTGTCACTTATCTCTCGAATTCTCCCCTAGTGGTCCAGTAGTTGTTTGTCTCCCTTTTGCTCAGCTTCTTTATTCTCTGTCATTTGGTCTTCTATATCACTAATTCTTTCTTCTGCCTCATTTATCCTAGGAGTGAGAGCCTCCATTTTTGATTGCACCTCATTAATAGCTTTTTTGATTTCAACTTGGTTAGATTTTAGTTCTTTTATTTCTCCAGAAAGGGCTTTTATATCTCCCGAGAGGGTTTCTCTAATATCTTCCATGCCTTTTTTGAGCCCGGCTAGAACCTTGAGAATCGTCATTCTGAACTCTAGATCTGACATGTTACCAATGTCTCTATTGATTAGGTCCCTAGCCTTTGGTACTGCCTCTTGTTCTTTTTTTTGTGGTGAGTTTTTCCACCTTGTAATTTTGTTCAGATAAGAATATATGAAGGGGCAAATAAAATACTAAAAGGTTGCAAAGACCCCAGGGAAATGTTCTTTAACCAGATCAGAAGAGACCCCAAATTGTAGGGGGAGAAAAGGGATAAAAAGAAGTTCAGAAAAAAAATTAAAAAAAGAAAACGAATAAATATAAAAATATAAAAAATATATATATTAAAAATATAAAAAATAAAAAGAATATATGCATAGAGAATATATATATAAAGAATATATATATAAAGAATATATATATATATATATATATAGGCCTTCTAAGATACTGAAATACTTCCAAAATTAAGTGGGTGGCCCTGTTCTAGTCACCAGTCATATATATATATACATATATATATACACACACACGACTATATATGATATAGAATATATATGTATATATTCTAGATAGATATGTATATCTATGTATATCTATACATACATATCTAGATATCTACATATCTAGATAGATATAGATATATCTAGATCTATATATTCTATATATATATGTATATATATGACTGGTGACTAGAACAGGGTCACCCACTTAATTTTGGCAGGGATGGAATATGCCTATAAAGATGAAAAAAAATTTTTTTTTAATGTCTAAAAAAGGAGTTGATAAAGTAAGTTGGTTGGGAGAATAAAGAAAAAGAAAGTGGAGAGAATTTGTTGGCCTGGAGACTAGAACAAGCACGGAGCTAGATTTAGGGTATATTTTGATCTATTAGAAGAAGTTGTACCCCAAATTTTTTTAGAAGAAAAAACCCTCTGTGTATACAAAAAATAAAGTTAGATGCAATGAAAGATAAAATAGGACTATTATAATAAAGTTTCAAAAAAGATTATCATTATTTTTTTTAATGAAAGATACGGTTAAGATAAACTGGTTAAAAAACGTTAAAAGAGAAAAGGGTAAAATTAAAAAAAATTTAGCAGAAGAAAAAAATAAAATAAAAAAAATTAACTGCAAGACTAAAGAATCATGGGGAGAAAGCCATGAATTCCATGCTTTCCTTTCTCCTCTGACCTTTTTTTTTTTTCTTTTCAAATTAGTTCACACTGACAGGTTCTAGAAGCTAGGCTGAGCCCACATCTTTTTTTTTTTTTTAAGATTTTATTTATTTGAGAGAGAGGCTGGGGCAGAGGGAGAGAGAGAGAGAATCTCAAGCAGACTCCATGCCTAGCACAGAGCCAGACACACAGGGCTTGATCTCCTGACCTTGCAATCATGACCCAAGCTGAAATCAAGAGTGGTACACTTAACTGACTGAGCCACTCAGGTACCCCAGGATACATCTTTTTTGGGGCCACTGTTCAACCCACTATACGGGGAGACTGAGAGGAGTATTGGCAAAACCCCTAAAACCTATGGCTAGAATGGAAAGAGTCTTATTGAATAAGAGGCCCTCACTTCCTTGCTATGCAGTGGGCACACAGTTTCAGTTACGCAAGGTGAACAAGTTCTAGGGCATGGTTTTACAGTCTTGTGCCTATAGGTAACAATATCATACTGTATACTTAAAAAATTTGTTAAGAAAGTAGATCTCATGTTAAACATTCCCACTACAATAGAAACAAATCCTACTGATGTTTGACTCTAAGAGGGAAGTTCAGGTTGAATTGTCCCAGCCTCAGTTTTATCCCCTTGGGAGAAGCAGTTGTGTCTGGTATCTGGGAGTCTCAGCTTCCTGAATGGCATCTGGCCTGAGAAGGAATTTCTTGGCCCTGGGTAAGATGGTGGCAGTATCAGGAAGGAATCAAAATATTACTGCTTAATAACTGGGAAAATATCAAAATAAGTATCAATAACCCTAGGAACATATAAAAATAGTAACAGAAGTAATAAAGAAAGGAAGTAAATCCACAGTGTTGACAGGTTGGAACAGTTTTGAGTATAAGTGAAGAAATATGTTTTGTAGACATTATAGCTGTGTTTATTTTTTTCTGTTGCTTCAGATGCTTGAGTAAATGAGAATGCACCTTGCTAAATGGGTTCTGATCAATTAGAATGTTCTTAGACATATGATTAATCAAATTTGTCATCAGTGTTTAAATTCTCAAGAAATATTGATTTTTCAAATTTGATGGTTTTTAATATATTAATCTATTAAATTGAGCATTAAACAAATAGTAATGGATATTCCACTTCACATACTCAGGCCTCACAAACTTTAGAGAATGTGTTTACCATTACAGTTAGTGTTTGAGACATTTTTAAAGGAGAGCCTGTTTCATTTTCTTACCTCTCATCCTGTCTATGGATGCTTTTTTAAGCTAGTGGAGGGCATGCCAACATTCCTCCTCTGCCTCTTTCTGAAAGAAGCTGCAATCTTCAGTCTTTCAAGCTGCAGCATACTTGGGTCTTTCTTCTCTGACATAAGCTATACCAAAAACAATCCACATCGAATTTACAGTTAACTCAAATCTCACATCAGTTTATTCTTATTAAATCAGACATTCAGTCATACTCAAAGGGACATCATTATTATTTTAATGAGGAATTGATTTTTGTGGAATAGGTATTTTTCTGCAATGCCTCATTCTCTATTCCTGTTCCTTTAACAAAATTCTGTTTTCATGCAGAATAGAAATAAATACCTTTTCCTAGGAATATGGCATTTGCTTTCATGTGTAATAAATTTGTTGGATCTCTTTCCCACTGAGAACTCACTCTAGATTCTCTAGCCAACTACTTTTGTTGTAATGATTACATCAATGTTTTTGAAATTCCCAACAATGGTTTTGAAATACAGCTGGCTTTAGTTGTCAAATGGATACAAATGGACACTCCCACTGGAAATGGGTACCCATAAAATGGCAGAGCTCATGATGGGTAGAAATATTTGTTTTCTCCTCCTAACTCAGCAAGTTGATTTGGAATCCACTGAGACAACTTCAAATAAAAGTTGGGCTCAGTTTTTATTTGTAGGCTTTTGGAGAAGGCTATGACTCTGCATGCTATTTGCAACAAAGGAAAATTGCACATGGAAATGTGCAACTCTTTCAAAATTGGGCAATAATTGGAGTAACACTCAACAGGGGAGAAAGGAAGAGATTATTGGGGGGAAACAGGTCAAGGTCTGAAGTCCAAATGTGCTCTGTACTTATGTTACATCATCTCACTTGATGGTCTAGAAACATCATGAACATTTTCTCTGCATTTTGAAATTTCTGGGTGATAGCCTTCCATTTTATAAATAGAAAAAAAATGATACATCAAGAGATAAGAGAAGATTAAATGACTCCTTGGAAAGAGAACTGACTCATTCCTTCTTTCAGTCTAAGTTTACTGAACATGTTTCACAAGCTGGGAGCCAGGTTGGGCAGTGGGATTACAGAGATCAAGAAGCCAGGGGCGGGCTAAGAGTCTCACTGTGCACTGTGGCCTCATATTTGGGCCTTGGGAAGATGTCTCAGTCTATGAGCAGTTCCCTCAGGGCCTTTTCCTCCTGCTGCCTTCCCAGCCCATGATGAGCAAATTCAGCAAATGGGGTGCAGAATTCTAAGTTCCCAGCAGTAGAGGAGACACAAATAAGGAGATATTCTCAGAGAGTTAGTGACAACAAAGAGGAGAGAATTCCATGCATGGCTGAGAGGCATGTGGGACAGTCACATTGGCAAATGGGATCACCTCCACCCAGAATTAGGGAGGAATGTACCCAACATCACTGCAGAGGTTGGCATATATTTTTGTCGGTGACATGCAGCCCAACAAAATGTCCCCCTTAGCTCCCCATGTGAACTTGGCCCAAAAGAAGCCAGCATTGTACTTGAGTAACACTTTGTATGGAAGCTTGCATTTGCCCAGGTGCACGGAACCCAAGTCTCTACAGACAGAAAGAATGGGACAAGGACCTGGTGACTATTGAATTAGCCCCCTATTTTTTTGTCTGGTGTTCACCAGCTCCCACTTGCATGACAACAACTTTGGGCCACTCCCGAGGTATTTTTCAGGTTGTTGGCACCACATTGTACATATTGGAAATAAAGAATAACCCCCGGGGTACAGATGGACTGAGTCCATGGGCTTGTTTGCTGAGAAGGTCAAGGAGGAATAGCTGGAAAGGCTGTGGTGCCCTGGCAGAGGATGTCTGGCACAAGACACAAAGCCAACACCTCCAGCACTGCTGTTCAATTACACCAATTGATGGCTATTTGGAACAATTCCACAAGGGCAGATTATGGCACAGAGGCTACCTTATGCTGGATGGAATGAAGGACATGGCTCTGTAAGCAGCTGCTCAGGCCAACATTCCACAGTAAGCATCACACACGAGAGAAACATCAGCACTTTCTGGCTGAGAACCAGCAACCCTCCTGTTCTCATCCTTCCTTTGTGCTTTTTGGGAGAATTTTTACCCTTTTAGACTTTCCTTGGGATCACTTCTGATGTGATGAGCAGTAGCAACTTTGCAACTATGCTCTTTAGGCTCAGTACATGGTCTCCTCCGCTTTTCTACCTCCAAATGTCTGAGACAACACTCCTCCCTTCCACATGGGTCCTGACAGTTTCTGCACTTGTGACCAGCCACCCTGAGTGGGTTGCTCTTGGCCCCTAGTCCTGCAAGGGGGAAACGATGCCACCTTTTACAAATGCCAAGGAACATCATACTATGGAAAAGCAATTTGAAAACAGACTTGACTATGAAGATTATAAACTAATGATAGTAGGAAAAGGAACCTCTGCTAGGAGACTCATTCTGCAGGGAATGTTTAAAAAAGTAATTAAAAGTGACAATGGCAAGAGCAATGGAAGCTCCATGTCAGAAATCAAGGCAAGAGACAAAACCTTATAAAATGTTTTGTATATTTCTCAAGACTTTTCACTTGAGGAAGATTCATGGGTTGACATTTCAGTACTGTGTTTGTCATCAATTGGTGTGGATCTGTTCTAACTAGCTAAGCCTTATACCAACATCCCATATACGGCATCTTTGCCATTTTACTCTGGTTGCTGGTAGCCTGATGGTCACAGAATGATTCACACTAACTCTGGGCATGCCTAAACTAGACATCAAAGACTCTGAGTGACTGGATCTTCCACAGGATGAATTACATATTAGACAATAGCTTGTGTTTGTCATCCGTTTAGAACTGAAATTTATATTGTCAAATTTGTATTTGATATTGCAAGGTGAGATCTTAGTATTTGGCAAATATTTATAATCTGTATTTTATGTAAGCAAACACATACATTTTCTCTGTAGGACAGAGACACCGAAAAAGCAAAACACAATGAAACCCCAGGTTGACTCAACATGGAGATCATTGCCTCTGGTTTCATGTTACTGGCTGATTGCAAGTCTTGTTTCTGTATCCTTATTTTTCACATAACTGATGGAGTAAGATCAAGTAGACTTTAGAGTTGAAATTGAAAATATGATAATTCACATAAGGAGGTTCAATTTGATACAAACAGTTCTTGGATTGATTATATTACCAAATTCCATTATGTAATTTCCACAAAGTATTTTCTCTTATCTAATACAAAATTGTAAATTTCAATAGACAAACATCCCAGTTAAATGCCATCTGTATTGACTTCTTCTCAAAAATATGTTAAAAACCTAAGTACCAGAAATAGACAATCAACATTAATGTAAGAATTAGAAGCAATGAGTTCTGAAGAAGCCCAGTGAATTCAAACTCCATTCACTGCAGAGAACATTTGTGGTTCCCTGTATGTTATGCACATGTAATGCACAAATGTGCATTTGTTGATTTTTAACACATGTTAAAATCCACTCAATCTTTAAGCCTGCCTATGTAGAGCTACATCAAATTGACGAAGCTATACATCATTGGTAAGGGGGCATAAAACAGCTTCTGAAATATCTGTAAGGTACATGGATCCTTAAAAGTCTAGGCAAGATGTGGGATGCTAAGGAGGCTCCGGCAGCTGAGAGTCCAGCTCTTGATTTCAGCTCAGGTTATGATCTCAGGGTCGTGGGATTCAGCCTGATGTTGGGCTCTGAGCTCAGCACAGTGTATGCTGGAGATTCTCTTCCTCCCACTCTCTCCCTTTGCCTCTCCTCTGCTCTCTCTCTCTCTAATAAATAAATAAAATGTTAAAAAAAAGAAAAAGTCTAAGGAAGAGGTGAGATGCCAAAGAAGGGGTGAAGTGTTCCCTAATGCAAATTGCTTCAAGTGTACAAAATTATTAATGATGGGCCAATGTATCTCCTGTTGATTTTCACTCAAACCATCCATCAGTTACAATGAGAAGCTGCCTGAAAAGGAGCAGATTCCCATCCAGGCATGAGGAAGTTCTTCCCTGTCCCCTTCCCAGCAGCTTTCTATAAGTGTATGCCAGCAGAAGCTGCCTCAGCCTGGCTTCATCCCCTTGTGGGGGCGTGGAATGGATAATTTGCTTTTAGTTACTGTTGTTGTGCATTCCAGGATTGATTTTTTTTTTTTTACTGTAGGATACAATTAACTTGTCAATAAGCCTTCACATGTTTTTATGAAATTGCTTTGAGATTATAGTACTTGGTGCACATAAAATGATAGTCTTGAGTCTAAGCACTTCTCCGGAAGTGTTCTGATTTGATCGGTGGAGCTGGAGCTCTGGAAGGTGAGGAAATTGTTCTGCCCTTTCATTCAGCTGCATCCATCAGCTCTGGTTACTGTTATGCTTGGCTTCTGCTTCTTGAACGGGGCAGTCTTCAATCATACTTTCCTGTGGAAATTCCCCTGAGAGACCAGGATTCTGAAGTGTTGACCTTTGCATCATTCAGTAAATTGAACCTGACCTTGAGCCATCAACCCCACCGAGTTTGCCCCTTGAATCTGACATTCTTGTTTATGGAATCTATTCACTGTTTGTCAGTGTTTTTAAAACCAGTGCTGTAAGTAGCTGCCTGACATAATTGTGGGGTGGGGACAAAGGTCATGGGAAGGAGGAGGAAGAGTAGGGCTAATACAAATCTCTTTTCAGACATGAATGTTCAGGATTTCTGTTGAAAAAGAAAACCCCATGTAAGAACTGCATTCTAAAATATATGTGTGTGGAACCAATGCAAATGCATCCTGCAAGATAGGGCTACATTTAAATTTATCTGTGCAAAACCTCCTAATAGCCTGGCGTATCTACACTGTTCTTCCTTTTAGAAACCTTCATTTTTTTTTCCTTTTAGAAACCTTTAATTGCAAAGTACATTTTTTCTTAAGATTTTTTTCTTTTGGAAGAAAGACCTAAAAGTGTTTTCTGAGTATCTATGAGGATCTGGAATTAGCAGTCATTGTGGCTCTACATTCCAGAGAAAAGATGCAATGCAGCTAGATTATTCTCTTGAATGACTAGGAGAAATGTTGATTGTATTGCTCTTTGAAAACACAAACTGTTAGGGAAGTGCTAAAAAAACAAAGACAATAATGCTACTGATTGTGACCAGGACTTTATTATAATAAATAATAAATAATAACTTTATTATTTATATTATCAAAACTTGGCTGACCAGTGATGGGGGTTGGGGAGGGTTTCCTTTTTGATAAGGAGCTGTGCTTTGGATGTGTATTTATAGGTCTAACTCTGTATTTGATATACTCAATTCTGATGAATTTTTGAAGAATGAGGGGCCAATACAGGCCCTCAAAAATATGCCATTTAAAAAAATCCATGAACTGAGTTTTGTAAGCACCATTGTGTCAAATGTGTATCATCTGATTAAAATTTCCATGTCACGAATAATGGTCATACTCCATTTCCTTGAAGGAACTTGAGCAACTGCATCATTTAAAAGCCTACCTAGTCATTGACCTTTTACTTTTTCAGCAGGAAAATGTGAAAAAGTTAAAAAAAAAAAACCCAAAATGCTCTTTTTAAAAAAGTATTTGAATGTAGGATCTAGGCAGTAGGTATTTAAGTGCTCATTGTAAAACTTACACAACTTCTCTGTAAGTTTGAAAATATTTATCATAGAGTCAAGTATCATATGGTCTCACTTACTTGTGGAGCATAAGGAGTATCACAGAGGACATGGGGAGATGGAGAGGAGAAGGGAGTTGGGGGAAATCAGAGGGGGAGATGAACCATGAGAGACTGTGGACTCTGAGAAACAAACTGAGGGTTTTGGGGGGGGTGGGTGAGCCTGATGATGGGTATTAAGAAGGGCACATATTGCATGGAGCACTGGGTGTGGTGCATAAACAATGAATTCTGGAACACTGAAATTTAAAAAAATAAATAAAAATTTAAAAAAATAAGTAAAAATCTTAAAAAAATAAGATGTTGGAAAAATTTGTATATTCTTATGGCTTTGCAAATAATTAGTGATCTTTGACCTAAGGGCTCTTCATAGTGACTGGCCGATCTGCTTTTAGATTAGATTTTAGAACCCTGAAGCCCAGTCCCCATATCATTTCCCAACCTCCCACCTTCCTGGACAACAGGCCCATTGCTTCCCAGTGTGGCTTTATGATGGAGTCTGCCGCCTTGCTGAGCATCTATAAAAGTAGAAAGTTGGTTCCCACCATCAGCTTGGCAGCTTCTGTCTTCTTAGTTCTGAATTTATTTCATATTTTAGGGCAAGGCTTCTCAACCCTGGCACTATCCGCACTTGAGGCCACATAATTCTTAGCTGTGGGGGACTGATCTCTGCACTTCAGACTGTTTAACTACATCCTCAGTCTCTACCCGCTACATGCCAGTAGTACCTACTGGTGACAAGCAAAAATGGCTGCGGATGTTGCCAGACGTCTCCTTGGAGGCAGAATCACTCCAGTTGAGACCCGCTGTTCTACACCAATTCCCAAAGGTTTTCTTCTTCTTTTGAGTGAAATGCTATTGAGTTGTTGGTGTGTAATTAATTTTATAACATAAAGCAAGAGCTTTCCTTTTATTTGTATCACTTTTCATCTTGTTGATTTGGATATGTCATTCATTGGAAGTGTTTCTGAATTGAGATTTCCTTGTACCGTTTAAATCCTCTCTTCCTGTTTCTTTTCCTTAGCAGGACCATTAGGCTGACTTGATTTGTATGGCTTCTGCATCAGTCAGGGTCTCAGCAGAAAACAGATGGTTCACTTGCTGAGTTACTGAGGAGAGTTTCATCCAGGAAATACTCTCAAAGAGAGAGGCTGGATTTTAGAAATCCTCAAGATTCTAATTTTTTACAATAGTCAAGAGGCAGAAGCAACTCAGGTGCCATCGGTAAATGAATGGGTAGACAAAATGTGGCCTGTACACATCATGGAATATTATTCAGCTTTAAAAAGGAAGGAAATTCTATACTATTTGATAGTGGTATTTCATAATGCCTAATACTACATCATTTAAATGATATCATATGTGTTCACAAAATACTATTGCATACCTAAAGTTACCATAGACAGTAATCAATGATGCATTAACATTTTATCACTTTTTAAAAAGATTTTATTTATTTATTTGACAGAGAGAGAGCGGCAAAGCACAAGTCAGGGGAATGGCAGAGGGAGAGACAGAAGCAGGCTCCCCACTGAGTAGGGAGCTCAATGCGGGACTCAGGACTCGATCCCAGGATCCTGGGATCATGACCTGAGCTGAAGGTAGACACTTAACCAACTCAGCCACCCAGGCGCCCCAGTGATGTGTTAAAATTTTAAAGGAACTGGATGTGAATGTAATTTCCAGTGCAATGACAAACTTGAATTGATAAAAATTTCCAAAGATGGCATCGCTTAATTGATGAAGTCCGTATTTTTTAAAATAAGTCCCACGGTATTTGAGACCCAGATGTAGAAGCTAGAAAAGCATGATAAGATTTACATTTAATATTTCTTAAAGACTCAAGTACATACAGCTAGGGGTTGCAGGCAAGCACTTTGATTTGAGCTATGATTTATCAAGTGATCTAGAGGCTTCTAGTGTTAATAATCATTTTGTGTATTGCTGTTGTCTCTCTGAAGTTGTCTTCTTAATCAGCATGTGTGCAGATGTGTCATCGTAGCAATCTGTTTATTGTTCTTTCAAGCTGGAAAATTACAGGCTCTTTCTCCTTTTATTTTATTTTTTAGAATCAGCTTTGAGTTTGCAGTGTCAAGATTTACATTTTAAAGAGTCAGGCAGGAAAAGGAGAGAAAATGAAAACCTGCTTCTCGGAGACCTCTCATTTTCTACCTTGTGAATTTCACGGTGAAAAGAATGTCAGCTGCTGCTCCTTTTCACTTCCAGACACTTCCAAGGGCATGATTTTAACAATGCCCTGTTTTTCTTATATTCTTCTTCTTCTTTTTTTTAACATGAAAATATCTGATGGTGGGCTTAATTATTTCATTCTGCCAAGAAAACGTTCAGAACCTATGCCTGGATACAATGTTGCAGTATTTCCCAACAGAGAAATCATCTATATTTCAGTCCGTCAGGGAGGGTGACCCGGGATGTTTCAGTGGTTGTGTGCTGTGAATGAATGATGGTGTTGCTTCAAAGGGCTGCCATTTATACCACCAAGAGCATGGATTCTTCTTTTTCTAACAACAGTTTTCCAGCTGGTAGACAGAGTGTCTCATCCTAACAAAATTATGAAAATTTGCCAGAAGATGGAAATAAAGTATCTTACAGGAGAGATGCCCTTTTCCTAATCTGGACAGTGAAGGGGATGATTCTGTTCACCAAGGTGAAGCTTGCTGGAGGCAGAACATATTTGCAGAATCAAGCTCTTGGGTTCAATTTTTGATCGGTTCAAGTGGCACAGTGGCGAAGCCAAGAAGGCAATCGAATATGTTTAACTCAAAAGAGGCATTTAGTTTAAAGATGAGGATGTAGGAGGAAACACCATCCAGACAATGGTGATGATATAATGGATAAAACACCCAGGGATAGAGTGTAAAGCCACGAGAGAAGTCCTAGCATTAGAGAAAATCCAAAATCTAATATGAAGGAGAGGAGGGATTAGTAAAAGGACAAGGAGAGACACAAGAGGAGGGGGCAGCCACGTGATTTCAGGAAAGCCAGGGCAAGAGAGACCTTCGAGAGGAAAGGAGATGTCACGAGTGTGAATACTGCCGAGAGCTGAGACAGGTTGAGTGAGAATGGCAGAGGGTCCCTTGCATCAGGAGTCACAATGAAAGTCAAAATAACATGTGACTGAATCATGAACAGTGGAAATGCTTTGAGATACTTCACTGTGGAGGAAAAAATAGTGATGCTTTAGCAGCTGCAGGAGAAAAGGGACCGATGAAGTGCTTTCTGTTGTAGTCGTGAGAAAGATTTAAGGAAGCGTTGGGTGACAACGCTTCCTGGGTCTCTCACATTTCTGCATCTTGTAAAGGCACTAATGGCGCTCAGAACTGTCTTTTCAAGAATGTTCATGTGGTGAATATCCTTGCAAGACGGAGTCAGAGTTTTCCTCTGAGCAAAGAACAGGTTTGTTCATTGTCAAGTAAGCAAGGTAATGTCTTCCTCTGGGACGAAGCTCAGACAGGCTTTGTGCCTATTATAAAAAATCTGGATACCCTCAGCTCAGGTTTCCTGTGATGCATCCCATTACAAATGCAGATACAACTTGACTCTCCTCAAGTTGTTCTGTGAGAATCAGGGCTCAGGGGACAGAGGTCAATAGACTGATGTTGACGCCACTGCTGTGCTGTGAATAATAAATCGCTTGTCTCTGATTCAGGAGTTTTATGTCTTCTTCCATCAGCCGTAAGATTGTGTCGAGCTATTTGTTTGCTTGTAAGGTGGGTCGAACTTCAAGGTTTCACAGTTCCTAACAGCGAGTATTGATGGGAAGGAATCTGTAGAAAGGTAGGCAATGGATCCTTTTAGCCAGGTTTTCTGAGATTTGAAGAACCAGCTCCAAAACTTGGAAGACTTCCCACAACTCAGCAAATAGACTGTAGCTCTTTGCTGTATTGTCCGGTCTGTATAACATTTTTCTGTTCTCAGCTAATGTGATACTGATCATTTTAACAAGTTTCAAATCCAGGGCAAAAGAAAGTTAAAATCTCATATTTGTACAGTAATCATGTGATTCTTATATTTGTGATATGTTTTTTTAAATAATCCTGTAGAAAGGGTTTGCCACTTAGTGATATTTCCTAAAAGTAATTTTTCCTCAAAGTCTTAAATCAGTATGTGTATACTTTTCATTTTTCCATCAGTCAGGTTACTATGAAGGAGGCCTTCTCTCATACACTGTGCACTTTGTTCTTAACTCTTTGTTGTGTGGAAAATGAATGGAATAAAGCATAGAGCCCATCCAAGTGGACAATGATGTTTCCCACTCTCATCTCTCAGGGACTGGTGTCTGTACATGCCATTTTTTTCCTCCTATAAAACTCCCAAATCAGAATACTCTCATATGCCTGATCCTGCAAATTCATTTTCTCTTTACAAAATTTATCATTTTGCTTGAACCAAGGAGTACTATCATTGTTTTCAGAAATATAAACTTTTTTCCTTTTTCATTCAGAAGAATAAACAATTTTGCTTTTTCTAAATGTTTGCCTTCAATTTACAATTTAAATAAAATTTCAAGAGTATTTTAACCAAGAAGAAATAATTTCTAAAGGTAAATATACTTTAAGGTAATGGTTTATCTATATCTATATTTATAGATAGATAAAATAATTCCAAGATTATCTTTTTATAAAAGATTTTATTTATTTTTTTATTTAACACAGAGAGAGAGAGCAAAATGTTACACTGAAAATAAATAAAAAAAATTTAAAAAAAAAGAGCACAGCAGAGGAAGAGGGAGAAACAGGCTCCCCACTGAGTAGGGAGAGTCTGATGCGGGGACCCCATCCCAGGACCCTGCAATTATGACCTGAGCCAAAGGCAGACGCTTAACTGACTGAGGCACTCAGGCATCCTTCTGTGATTATCTTTAAACAAAAGCCATCATTCCTCCTGCCAGTGTCTTGGTGGATGTTTCTGTTGTACCTCCTTGAACTCTATTTTACAGTCACATAGCTTCTTCTAATCGAGCATGCTATAAGTGGGTTGTGTATGCCTGGTACAAAAAGCCAAGCAGCATTTGCCTTTTCCATTATAATTTCAGTGGCACATTAGATTTTAAATTAACCTTGAGACATTCCACCTTTAAAAAGCATTTCTTAAATGAAGAAGAGCCATCGTTATAACATCTTTTTCTCTTTTATGAGAAACAATATAATATTCACCAGTTGAATTCCTATCATTGCTTAACACAGATGTGGGACATACAAACACAGTGTAATCATGTTGAAATAAATACATGAGCTGGCTTATGTGGGGAGGGATGCTAATGGTTGGAGGGTTCTATGTCTACAGTTTGGGGTGGAAACTCCCAGTTGTTTCAGAAACCACTCAGGGCAGTATATGATAGAACAGAAGATCTTAACTTTTGTTGCACCATGCTTTTTTTGGTTTGTTTTTGGTGCCTGACTTTTTCAGCAGTCTAGTAAGGATGACAGACCCCTTGTCAGAATTTTTTTTTAATGCATAAAATAGAACATGCGGAGTCACCAAAGATAATAAACACAATTGGTGCTTTGCTAAGATCCACTTAGGATCCTACAACATTGCTGTGATCCTATCTCCCAGACTTTGTATGTTCTGCTTCTTGACACAAACTTTGAGATTCTTCAGAGGACTGCCCTTGGCCAGTGGGGATTCCTCGCCCACAGACAGAAAGCTGAGAGTGTCTGACAGTTTCTGTTCTAGGAGTTCCCTTCGCTAATGACTGTGTGGTCTCAGCTTGAAACCTAGTTCCCTTCACCTGTAGTTAGGACATATTCAGACTCTGATGTTCTCTTCAGAGCCCCCACCAGGAGCAGCCAAGGCCTAGATCTCACCCGAAGTCAGACCTTTGTTTGCCTTTTGCCCCTTCCCTGCACAGCTTCCCCACTGCTTTGCCAGGCTCTCCTGGGAGCACATCCTTTATAAATCACTGACACACACATCTCATCTCAGGGGCTTTTCTCTTGAAACCTAACCTAAAACACAAAAGAAGCTGGGAATCCAGTTGTCACATTTAAAAAAAAAATAATGTCACAGTATGTGGTTTTTAATTATCACAACAAGATTCAGTGGCAAGTCTAATAATAATTACCGCAATTTTGATGCATAAATGAATGAATAGTGACAATGGTATTGCTAGTGTTACGGTGGCTTGTTGCCTGCATTCACAGTCAGAGGAAATAACAGAATTCCGTTATGATTCATGGAAATAAAAATGTAGTTCTCCCTTGCCTGTGTCAGCAGATGCTCATATCCTAATCTCTGCAACCCACTACCTTACACGGTAAAAGGAAGTCGGCTGATGTGATGTTCAAGACCTTGAGGTGAGGAGGTTATCCTGAAGCCAGTGGAACACAAGGGTCCTCACAGGAACAACAGAAGGCAGAGTCAGAGCAGGTGATATGAAGCAGAGAGGGGAGACAGAGCCAGGAGCCGAGGGGGTCAGCAGTCTCTAGCCACCGGGAAAAGGCAATGAAATGACTCCTGCAGAACCTCCAGAAGGAACACAGCTTTGCCTGCACCTCAATTTCAGACTTCTGCTCACTAGAGCTCTAAGAGCACAAGCTGATATTGTTCGATGTCACAAAGTCAGTGGGAACTTGAAATGACAGCAATGAGAAAATTGCTATGCCCGTCCAAGTTCATAGACTTCTGCTCTGTACCCAGGGCCTTGAAGGTTCATAGACTCAAATTAGGAGTCCTTTCATAGGGGCTCATTTTTAAAATTTAATTAATTAATTAATTAATTGGAGCACACAGTGTGAACAGGGGGAGGGACAGCGGAAAAGAGAGAGAGAGAGAATCTCAATCAGACTTCCTGCTGACCATGAAGCCCAATCCAGGGCTTGGTCTCATGACCCTGCGATCACAACCTGAGCTGAAACCAAGAGTGGCATGCCAAACCAACTGAGCCCCCAGGTGCCCCAGTGATGATTGATCTTAAGGGTATGACCTTTCTTGCTCTTTGATTTATGAATTTCACTGTCTTTGTCAACTTAGCCTGGGGACATCTGGCACCTAAAACTAGAACTAGGAATATTGAGAAAAATTCCTCCCACTCACCCCTGCTTCCCTGCTCTTCAAACTAGGGAACACAAATGTTATTACCCAGAAAGGCAGGAAAGGCTAGAAGGGGACTGGTGGCTAAGTCTTGGTGCACCGTAGCTAAATGCGTGGGCCCCCACGTAGGATGGCCAGGGAGAGTGGGTTGTGTGCCAGGGCTCGGGCAGTGGTTGGTCCTAGGGAAACAGGAATAATCAAAGGGTAGAAAAAGACCACTTGCCCGTGAAAATCATACTCAGTCACTCAGTAATCTTGATTTCTAGTCAAGGACTGTATAATACAAATGGAGGGAAAAGACAAGGATACAAGAAGCTCACAAGTAGGCAAAGCAGAGAATTTTTCTGAGTCAAATTATGGTTTGCATAAAGAGATACATAGGATTTGAGAGGCGAAAAGAATCAATAAAGGACAGTTCTAGAGGGCTTCATGGAGGAGGTGGGAATTGAGCTTGTTCTTAGTGACTGTTCAAATTACATTTTGAGCTTGTTCAAATTACAATTTGAACAGCTAGAGAGGAGAAAACAGAAGGGTGTTGTAGATAGCAAAAAAAATAAACCAAGACGTGGAGATGGGGAAGGGGGCTCTAACTTGTTTCAGCTCATCATAACGAACTAAAATATTTAACTCAGAATTGCTCCCTGTGCTCTGCACTGGAGTTACAATGTTACTGACATTCTCAAGGGGTGCTCCAGGGTGGAGGGGGGCAGAGAGAGGTGAGAAAGATTTGCC
Organism: Lontra canadensis; assembly: GCF_010015895.1. Classification (NCBI taxonomy): domain Eukaryota; kingdom Metazoa; phylum Chordata; class Mammalia; order Carnivora; family Mustelidae; genus Lontra; species Lontra canadensis. Next base: position 1,272,089 of record NW_022631124.1, read on the forward strand.
CCCAGTGCACCGAGAGCCCTGAGGATGAAGGGCTAGGACTGGGATGGAGGGGCTTTGAGGGGGAAGGGACATGTAGGCTGGGTCAGTGCTGTAGAGATGAATATAGTGAAGGTGGCATCAGAGTGTAGTGACTGTGGGAATATAAGGCACCAGGACGGAGCCCAGCATGCATGCTCACTGAGCTGCCCGGCCGGAGAGCTGGGCAGGAGGGCTGCAGGGGGAGGGTCTGCCAGCAGGCAGGTGGAAAGAGGGCAAGCCAGAGAAGCACACTAAATTCGAGGACTTGCCACTATATTTTATTAATCTTTTAGTGCTTCGCTTAAATAGGGTCAGATCCCTCTACCACAGTCCGTGGGGTTTATCGATTTTTGTGGTACAAAATTTTTGCTGCATTACTAAAAATCCATTTGCAATTTATAAGAGCTAAAGACGAAGCAGCTGTGTAGTCAGCCTTTCCTTATTGAACGAGGAAGTGAAAAAAGGCTTCAGAAAACCGGAGAAAAGGAGGAAATTACATGAATTCTTCAAACCATGGTCCCTACAAACAAATCCTTCTTCCCTCTCCACTTTCCAAGTATTTGGTGGGTGGTTTGGGATCTGAGGTTTTTGTCTGTTTCTATTTCCTTTTCCTCAAGTACATTTGACTCAGATGTGAGAGATGGGTTGAGTGGATAATTTATGCTTGGAAGAACATCAGAAAGACCACGAGGAGCTCATTTCTCTGAAAGAACCAGTCGGTTAATTAGAATAGTCCCACTACTTTGATGTGAGGCAGGGAGATCTTAAGTAGTTCAGGACCCTTCAACGTGCAGAATTTTTCAGAATGAGATCTAGTTAACAGTGGTGTTAAGGGTGATTCCAAACAGCAAAAATGACTAAACCACTGGGGAGTACTGGGTCAGAAGCCCTATGCTAGATGCACTGCCCATTCTATCTTGAAATCCCCTCAATAGTGCCTTCAGAGTAAGATCATAGCCCAGGACTGGCCAGCAGAGGGGGCATGATGGGATCTTGGGAGCCAGGACCTCATCTGGGACCCTGTTTTGGTAATGACTGAAGCCCTTTAGTGGACCCAGGCTCCCCCTGGAAAGACCTTCCATATGTGGACTCAAGTCCAACCAGGCTGGTCGGCTGCAGTCCCAGCTTCTGGGGGGGTGTAGCCCGAGATCCTGGAGCCACTGACCCCCCAGTCACATCTTCACCCCTCCAGCCCTGGGAGGGACAAACCTCCGGTTTGTCTTACCTCACCCTCTTTATGTTCTCAGCTCTTTGACCATTTGTGAAGCTTGAGTCACTGAATGAAATTCCTCTGTTTAAAATATCTAGAGTGACTTCTACTTTTCTGAATGACCCCTCGAAGATTCCCCTGTGTCATTTAAACCAGTGCCCCCTCACTAGTGGGTCACATTCTATTAGCCCCCAGTACTGAGTTTATACAGGGTAAGGAGTTCCGGGTGGAGTGAAAGAGGGATGGGTTACAGACAAGGCTAGGACGCAGGTGGAGCTTCAGGAAAGGAGACTTTTCCAACCCTGTTTGACCTTCCAGTTGGTGGTTGCAGACTGACTGTCCCCCAGTGCAAATTTCCTTCTGAAGACACAGTATTGCCACTCTCCTGCCACTTGCCCCGGCAGTCTGGAATTTCAGTGAATGCTCTACATTAATAGAGAGCCAATGAAATCTAGAATGTTCTGAGGAAGGACTCATTGTTATAACTGACCCATATTTCACCACTTTTTGGAGAAATAACAGAGTGGCAGAAACCATGGTGACTACTCAGAACTGAAAACAGCCTTGCTTATCTCTCGTCCTCTGCCTCCATCTGCTGCTTATTATTATGGAATCAATCACCACTCAGGTGGTTCAGAGAAACAGTCAATGAAGAGGGATGATCTAGATGTTCCTTGAATCCACCTGAAAAACTTTCATTCTAGGTAAGTAAGCCCACACAAAGGACAAGAATCTTCTTCTAATATTGATTTTCCTTCTGTGTCTCCAGGGGGTTCTAATTGTGTGACCATACCTTCTTAGTGGGTCCAGAGGCACCTCAAATTTTACTCAGTAATATATAGAAATGTAGTTTCTAAAAATACTCTCTTTTACGGAAAGGATAAAGATGATGATGTCAGCGGTCTTTCATTTTAGGCAACCAGGAGTAGTTCTGCTTACCTCAGCTTTTTTTTTTCTTTTTTTTTTTTAAATTTTATTTTTTATAAACATATATATTTTTTTTCCCCAGGGGTACAGGTCTGTGAATCTCCAGGTTTACACACTTCACAGCACTCACCATAGCACATACCCTACCCAATGTCCATAACCCCACCCCCCCTCTCCCAACCCCCCTCCCCCCAGCAACCCTCAGTTTGTTTTGTGAGATTAAGAGTCACTTATGGTTTGTCTCCCTCCCAATCCCAACTTGTTTCATTTACTCTTCTCCTACCCCATTAACCCCCCATGTTGCATCTCCTCTCCCTCATATCAGGGAGATCATGTGATAGTTGTCTTTCTCTGATTGACTTATTTCGCTAAGCATGATACCCTCTAGTTCCATCCACATTGTCGCAAATGGCAAGATTTCATTTCTTTTGATGGCTGCATAGTATTCCATTGTATATATATATACCACATCTTCTTTATCCGTTCGTCTGTTGATGGACATCTGGGTTCTTTCCATAGTTTGGCTATTGTGGACATTGCTGCTATAAACATTCGGGTGCACGTGCCCTTCGGATCACTACGTTTGCATCTTTAGGGTAAATACCCAGCAGTGCAATTGCTGGGTCATAGGGTAGTTCTATTTTCAACATTTTGAGGAACCTCCATGCTGTTTTCCAGAGTGGTTGCACCAGCTTGCATTCCCACCAACAGTGTAGGAGGGTTCCCCTTTCTCCGCATCCTCGCCAGCATCTGTCATTTCCTGACTTGTTAATTTTAGCCATTCTGACTGGTGTGAGGTGATATCTCATTGTGGTTTTGATTTGTATTTCCCTGATGCCCAGTGATGTGGAGCACTTTTTCATGTGTCTGTTGGCCATCTGGATGTCTTCTTTGCAGAAATGTCTGTTCATGTCTTCTGCCCATTTCTTGATTGGATTATTTGTTCTTTGGGTGTTGAGTTTGCTAAGTTCTTTATAGATTCTGGACTCTAGCCCTTTATCTGATATGTCGTTTGCAAATATCTTCTCCCATTCTGTCAGTTGTCTTTTGGTTTTGTTAACTGTTTCCTTTGCTGTGCAAAAGCTTTTGATCTTGATGAAATCCCAATATTTCATTTTTGCCCTTGCTTCCCTCGCCTTTGGCGATGTTCCTAGGAAGAAGTTGCTGCAGCTAAGGTCAAAGAGGTTGCTGCCTGTGTTCTCCTCAAGGATTTTGATAGATTCCTTTCTCACACTGAGGTCCTTCATCCATTTTGAGTCTATTTTCATGTGTGATGTGAAGAAATGGTCCAATTTCATTTTTCTGCATGTGGCTGTACAGTTTTCCCAACACCATTTGTTGAAGAGGATGTCTTTTTTCCATTGGACATTCTTTCTTGCTTTGTCAAAAATTAGTTGACCATAGAGTTGAGGGTCTATTTCTGGGCTCTCTATTCTGTTCCATTGATCTATGTGTCTGTTTTTGTGCCAGTACCATGCTGTCTTGATGATGACAGCTTTGTAATAGAGCTTGAAGTCC